>NW_010315694.1:37240-41361 GCF_000700745.2 Antrostomus carolinensis
TGTTGAAAAGTGGAGTTTTAAGGGAGTTTTTTTTCCAGGAAAAACTGGTGGCATTTAACAGCACAGTTCTGCAAACTTATTTCACAGGAGAGTCTTGTGTTTCTGTTTCCCTTAGCAAATCAGTCTTACATTCAAATAGTGGAGTTTCTTATCTTTTAGATCAGTTATGACCAATTAAGTATCTCATCTGCTGTCCTAGAAGGGAAGCTGATGATTGAATGGTGTGAGAACCTAAATTTAATGAGATCATGGACAATCCAGGGCAGAAAGTCACGTCAGGATCTATTAAATACTTGCTTGGATCTGAACAGGTACTCACACATGTGTTAAAAAAAGGTAAAATAACAAAAAAACCCCCAGGTGTTGAGAACTTGTAACTATGAAGTTCTGGTTGAAAAAAAAAAAAAAGTAACTGGAGTAGGAAGAGTGATTTTGAAACAAGCAAAAAATCCCATTGAAACAAAACTTGCTCTTTATTTGTAAGATAAAAATAATACTTAGTATTTTTTTTTGACAACTTGCAGCTGTAAACCTACACCTGCTGTAGTAGGTGGATTAAGCTTCAAGAAGGTGAACTAAAATCTCATAACCAAAGCTGATTTCTTCTTTTCATAGGTTCATCCTTGCTTGTCTCTGCAAGGCACTGTCAACAAAGAGGAAAAAACAAAAGAGAAACAGCACGGTAGGGCTGCCTGCAGAGTTTAAGTCAGATCTACTTTTCAGCATTTTTGTTCCTTGCAAGAGAGGACAGACTTGATTCTCTGCCTATATGGTGCATTTTTATTTATGGACTACAAAATTTACTTTTTAAGTTATTTTTGCTTTTATTAATACTAAATAATATTGGGTCACTTCCACTGGGTACCACACAGGAGAGTTTTTGCTTCTGTTTTCATAGTCTCCAGCTACACTTAACAAGTATCTGATTTTCAACATTTTTTTGACTCCTATGATCTAAACTTCTTATTCTAATACACAGGGAGCTGTGAGGTCAAACTGTCTGTTCCAGGGGCATATCAGAAGCAGTTGTGTATTCCTTGGAGACCAGACAATGAGGAGGATTATGGAACCTCATTTGTCTTTCATGTGGATAAAGAAATGTGTCCAGAACTGCAAGTGGAGCTGGAGCAAACTGTATCTGTCCTACAGGTAAGCATCTGTGCTGACTGCTACACAGCTTACCATCCTTTTTTTAATAAATCCACTCTGAAACCAGTGCCTTTAGTCCATGAAAATGTCCTTAAATGTTACATCGTAAGAAGACCAGGGACTTTATCAGGTGTTCAAGATGTCAGTTTTGGGTATATTATTCAGATGTATTGTTCAGCTACCTTGGAAGCAAGTATCTTGGGGAGTACTCTATGCATGTGGTGCTAGGGACCATCTATTATGAAGCTTACTCATCACTACCAGATGCACCTTTTTGATCAAACTTAACTCTGTAATGTTTTAACTACTCAGATCAAAATTTTCTAGGCAGAATCCTGTCTTGAATGGATGTATTATTTTTCTGCTTATGTATTAGGAATTTCTGGGGAGAGAGAGATGTTTTTTTTTTTTTTTTTCTATTATAACTTTTGAAACACTACTATTTTTTTATTTTGAAAACTGACTAAACATGTCAGACTTCTCACTGGATCTTTGACACTGGATAAGGATGTGAACTTGTCTTACAATTACACCCTCCCCAGCGTTTTAAAATCTGTTCAAATTTAGGGATTAAAATATTCTGAATCTGTACATGCTTGCCACATGAAGACATCTTTATTTCCAGCTGTTGAGATACTCTGTAGCAAGACTTTTCTATTAGAAACTTGTAGAGCACGTGCCACTTGCAAAGGTTTATTTAGCTTTATCACTTCACAGTTTCTACATGGGATACACGCATGCAGTGTGTGTATCCCATAGAAGTGACTAAATATTCAGTATGACTGCTCCCAGTATGGCCAGACACCAAAAATGAGAGCAAGGGAGCTATTTGTTAAGTGATGTTATTAATCCCACAAGCATTTGGCAGCATGAATGCAGATGGTGATCTTGACTACTTTAGAGGCAGCTATGGACAAGAGAACACAAAAGAGAATATGGAAGAATAGCTTTGCAATGGGGTTGGTTGGGCAGCAAACATGAGCTGAATAGAGAGAGCTGGACTTAAGTAGTCAAAAACTCAGAGCCAGGCAAGCAAAAACATGGCAGAAGTCAACCATGGAGATTGGCCCAGGCAGTAAACCTCAACCAAGCCACCCCTGATAGCTAGCAGAACGTACTCCTTCAAGCACTGTTATAGAGCACAAAGCTACCCAGTCTGACCTTTCCTCTCTTATCAGAGGTAGGAGAGTGCCAGGAACATAGTAATGTTGCTTGCCCTGTACCTAAATGCATGTTATTTGTCCCTGTTAGGAGGAGGACAGTGGGCTTAGAGGGGCATTTGACTCAGGACAGCTGTTTTTGGTCAGAAGACACATGTGAAATCTATGGGTAGTTCCTTGTCTATCTTCAGTTCTTGTGAGAAGGGTAACAACCTGTTGATTCTTTAAGGTGCTGTATGCTCCAAAGGGCTGAGGCCAGTGGTGGGTGTAAAGGCTCCAGCCCACCTGGTAGGCTGTGTAGGTTTGAGTGCAGCCCTGTGATACATGGGGTTTTTTAATACAACTCTTTTAAATTTAGGAATCTAAATTTAAGATACATGCATACACCTCTGTATTAAGAGAGCTTGCTACTTGCTAATACAACATGAGAGAAAATTCAGATTTTCTGGAAAATCTTGTAAAGATGATTATGTTTTTTTAATTACATGCTCCCATTTGTCCCTAAGACTATTATCTTCCTTCCTATTTTGTGATATTTCTTCTGTATGTCTAATGCTGTTGCCTTGTTGGTATCTTTTCCAAATTCTGCTTTGAAGGCTGAATGCGAGTTCCCTTGTGAGCTTTCTGACACGTGTTAGAACATAACTATTTTTCGGGGAAATTTTTTATTTGGAGATGAAAATTTCTTTTGCTTGTGGCAAACAGCTATATTAAAAAAAAAAAAAAAAAGGCAGCTATTTGAATGACAGAAATAATCCCAGCAAAGATCTGTCAAGCAGAGAGCAGGATAGTCTTGAAAAACCTTGGACTTTGGGTAAAGACTTAGTTGTAATGGTCTTAAGGTTTATTTGCTTTTTGACATGTGAAAGTCATATCTTTAGCTTTTTTTCTGGAGAGCTGAAATAATATTTTGTTTTTTATTAGGATGGTATGAACCCTGATATTGAAAAGCATACTACAGTTCTGGGATTGGGGACTGTACCAGTTAATTCCCTTCCTATTGGACAAAAAGTTAATAGAACCGTTTCTCTGGGAGAGGTAATATCAACATTTTGTGCTTGTTTTTACATGCTTGGGATAACTTTTTCCCCCATTGCCTATAGGCATTTGGAAAGTTAAGCTGCATCTGATTCTTAGGAGTGCTGTGTTCTTGGGTATCTAGAATGAAATACTGAGATTACTCAGTGCAGTTCTTCTAAAAATATTTTCATGGTTGGGTCTTGTAAAATAAGTATAAAGTTAATCACTTTCCAAAGTAAAAATTCTGCTAGGATATGAAAAAAAAAAAAGAAATCTGTCAGAGGAGGAGAAATGTAAGAAGCTTGCAGAAAATTTTTTTTCACCTTGCTCTCTGATTACATGTTTTTACTTTCTGTGGAGACTATTGAAAATGTGTGAAATAAATGCAAGGGAAAGGTGTTCCAGAGATACAGTTTTGTGGGTGAGAGTGCTGTTCTGGTTAGTACCTGGTGACCCTGTTGATGTCATAACCTCTAGTTAATTCCACCTAAGTATTGCTATCAATTGCAAAGTATGTTCTCTCTTTTCGCAGGGGCAAAGTTTGGATATGACTTTGAAAACCGAAGAGAGGTGAGTGGGAACCTCAAAGACCTCTAAAAATCAGGAAAGACCTTTATTCTCATAGTGAAAGGGCTGAGTGACTCTCCCTGCTGCCTGCTGTTCTGGGGAGGTCTGTTGTCTCCATCGATCTCTCAGGATAGATTAAAGAAAAATTTATTTGGTTATTTTATTTCTGAAGGCTGTCTCTCTTCACTTTGCAGATATTATCTATTGGGTTGGTGGCAATCCTGC
>NW_010315694.1:41391-73319 GCF_000700745.2 Antrostomus carolinensis
ATACTTAAACATAAAATAGCTGGTGATGTAAATATTAAGTAGCTTTGTTAGTTAGGTACAGATAGTTCCCAGAACATGTGCAGTGCTGTACTAACAAATAGGAAGGGACATCTCGGATGATGAGATCTTGAGCTATAAAATAGGGGAAGGGTGCAAGAATGGAGTGATAAGGGAAGGATAGCAGACAAAACTGAGCAGTTGGCTGATAAGTTCATAGGGTCGTTGGGTATGTAGTCATTAGCTGAAGATTCTGCTCCCCTCTTACAAACCAATAGCAAGTTTATTGATATTCAGTTGTAACCTTTTGCCTCTTAAATTCAGAAACTTCTGCTTTAAAATTACTCTTCCCCTCATTCCTCCATCCAGTTGATCCTCATACAGTCTTCTTCACCTACTGAGAATCTTTTTTTTGTCAAATTCCTGAAGCTTAATCTGAATACTGTTTGACACAAGCTTTGTATTTAGACATTAAAGGAGAAATACAATAGGGAGAAGTTTAATTTTTGATTTCAAAAGCTGTTGTTACAAAATAGTTGGTGTATAGACATACACTAAAACTTCATTTAAGAGTTTTGATCCAGTGATTCAGATCAGCACCTACATTGTGTATTGACAGAAATTGCTTTCTCTGGTAATTAGAAATCCTCCAAAATTTGGGGTTTTTTGTCTTAATTTCTATTTCAGCACTTGGGATCTTGATATACGACTGGGTTTTGACCTCTGTAAAGACGAGAGAGAATTTTTGGACAAAAGGAAGAAAATAGTTTCTGAGGCACTGAGGAAGACTCTTCACTTAAAAGAATCCCCTCCAAAAGATGAGGTATTGAGCACAGTGCTGTAGTGAGATTTGTAAAATCCTTTGTGCTTGGCTCATAACTAGGTATTGTAGGATTCTTTGACTGTTACCAACAGAAAACATGGTTTTCATTAACTGTGGCATGAGATAGATTGCTGTACCATTTCAGTTCTGAAGTCTCAAATGTTATTTTATTTCTAAAATTTTTAGGGATGTGTTTTGGAACACAAAATAATAAAATTTCAGAATGTATGTACTTGCTTTAGCTGAACTTTTGTATCTTGGTCTTTGAGCTCTGAATTGTTATGAGAAAATCTGTTTCAGAATGGTTCCATTGAAACTCAGAACACAGGAACAGCTTCCTATTTGCTGATTTGAGGACACTATCATATCTAGATAACCTGATACCTTGCTTTGTGATCTTTGGTTGCTGTTGTAAGAACAATTGCCTTTTTTTTTAGTCTTCTGTGTATATTGTATGGCATGCAAGTAAATGTGTGATAATATACGTAAGTGACTGCCCCTAAGATGACACTACTATGTTTTATAGTAAACAATATATTTAAAATACAAAGTAGAGATAATAATTGTGGTTGAAATCAAACCTGAAATGTAAATAGAAATAAAGAATTTATCTCTTATTTTCATAAGAATGAGACTTAAATGGGATTAGTTCTGTAATTTATTGGCAATTCAAAAGACTCTGATTATGACTCCTGAATTTGCTGTCTGCAGGTTCCAGTCATAGCGGTTCTGGGGTCTGGAGGTGGGATAAGAGCACTGACATCATTCTATGGCAGTCTTGCTGGGCTTCAGCAGCTGGGACTTTTGGATGCCACAATATATCTGTGTGGGATTTCTGGCTCTACTTGGTAAGTTGCAATGTTGATTCCAGAAACTTATAGGTGAATATAACAGTGTTGATGCAAAATAAGGCCACAATTGCATTTGTGCCATCTGTAGACAGACAATGAAGTCAAATATTTTGCTGGTTCTCACCTGTGAGTTTCTGATGGGGATCCTAAAGAGTCTTAAGAGATTAATTTTAACTTCTAACCCATAGAGCTACTGGCTAAATTGATGAATCTACTGCTTTTGAAAGCCTGGCATTTGAATATTAGAACTGATTACATGAACAAAACTGCTGTGTGTTCCCTCAGAGCCCTGGCTTCAAAAATTTTCCCCATTTCCTTGCTTTTGACAAGAAGATAGGTGGTGTAAGTCACTGGGAACATGTCCATATGGACCACTATGTCACTGCCTTCCAAAATGGTGTATGCAGCTGAATAGAGGAATAGCACCAGCTTGCCCGTTGGTGGACTGGAGCAATGTGCTGAAATGTGGCTAGAATATTTCTACATGTGGCTAGAATATTTCTGTAGCTCAATTCTTGGAGTTTGTGGAGAAATCATCCCTCATGAGTACACATTGTTTTTGTGAAATGGTTTCACTGAGGAGTTGTATGACCTGGCAGTATAATCCTCCCTTCTAGAGCTTTGTGTGTTAAATTAACCCCTATGTACCTAGTGCTCTCCCACTAACCTTGTGATCTGGCCTGCCCCTTTTGATCCAGAGACAGACTTTCAAACAAAGATAGGCATCTGTTTATGTGGATAGCCAAGAGTCCAAGCTAGTTTCTCGTTTAATCAGACCTGTGTTCTGGTGAAGGCTGTGGCCTCTATTGCTGTATGCATCCATTATTATGATCTCTTTTCTTTTCGTGATGTTTTATCTCTTAGCTAGACTTCTCAAGCTTTTAGTTTGATACTACAGCACTAGTTATAATTAGCTAAAATTATTGTTTACACGAGGATTATTATTACTGATGACATTAATGTAAGTATTTTCAGGTGTTTATCGACACTGTATCAAGACCCTCACTGGTCGCAGAAAGACCTTCAAGATGCAATCAGAAGAGCTCAGGGTGCTGTGTCCAGCAGCAAAGCAGGGGCGTTTTCCCCAGAACGACTGAAATACTACTTCCAGGAGCTGAATGCAATGGAGAATAGTGGTCGGAAAGTTTCCTTTACAGATTTATGGGGCCTTATTGTGGAATATTTCCTACAACAGAAGGTAAAAGAGTTCACATTTGGATGTGTACTGCTGTTTGTCTTCTAGGTGGGAGCTCTGCCCACCCATGTGTTGTGCATCCAGAAACCAATTACTCTCTACCTTTGTCAGCTATTCTGGAATAGATGGTGTTGTGGAATAAACATAAGGATTTCGCATCTGTTTCTGCCCTGGGTTTCTCAGCACCCTTCTTTAGTAAAAAATTTTGAAGTTGTACAGATCAATACTATAGAAAAATTGTTTATTTGGAATGACTATTATTAAATTAATAGCTTTTGTATTGGGCAGGTTAAGCCTGAGAGAATGATGTTGGTTTTGCAAAATGGTGTTACTATGCAGTATTTGCTCTGCTAATTGAAATTGGAAATCAGAGTGGTAACTAGTTTATTAATAAACACCAGACATTCTAAATATGCAACTGCAGAAATATTCTGGCAAAATCTAACCATATGCATGAACAGAGGGAGGTAAAAGGACTTTAAATTAGTAGTATTAGTCAGAAATGCTAAGCAGCAGCATTATCAATTATCAAAGTATGGATACAGAACTTACCTGACTAAAGTGTACTTCTCTTTCCATGCTTGTGACCAGGAAGATCCATCAAAGCTGTCTGATCAGCAAGAAGCAGTGAAATGGGCCCAGAACCCCTATCCTATCTATGCAGCTGTCAATGTGAGACCCAGTATTAGCAGCGATGACTTTGCAGGTATGAACATGGCAAATTATTTTTGTTTGCTAAAATCCATAAATTCCTTTTACCTGTCCAGTTCCTTGGGTAGTGAATAGGGCTCAAGCAGCAGTTGGTAATGCAAGAGACAATAGGGTACTCATTGGTGGAGTGTTGTCATCCTGATTGCAAATGTCTTCATCGTGGCTTTACCAGAGAAATGAGATTCAATTCTGCTGGCCACTCCACATGGTTTAGTAGAAAGTACCTGAAATTTTCAGGAGCTGGGATTCTTATAATACACTAGTCTGTGTCTGAATCCGAGAATTGAAGTACTTGGTAATTAGGTGATCGTATAGTCTCAGATATTTGTGTAGGATTCATTTAAAGCGATGGATTTGCAACCTTGTAGGATGCATCATCAAAACTGTGGTATTTAGCAGCCTGAGTTCTTGCTGGTTTTGCAATTACAGTGAAAAGTGAAGGCCAGTCCTATTCCAGTTCACTTGAAACTTTTAATATGATGAAACAAGTGGATAGATAAAGTGAGACAGGAACAAATACGCTTGTGTCCATCTGTGTACCACTATGGGACTTTGTTGTTTGTTTTGTTCTGGAGGAATGTGTGTGTATCACAATGAATTTGAATTGTAAGTATTTGTGGAAAGCTTTCAAGCATGAGGAGGTAATTTGATAAGCAGATAGTGAAGTCTGACACAGTGGCTCAAATAAGCTTTCAAGTTAGTACTGTAATAGTTGCTGAGAGATGGTAAGTGGTGTGAAGAAAGGCTGAGAAAAGTGAAGTATCTTCTATTTGTGATGGAAAAGGGATTTATCAGAATGGTTTAAAGTGGAAGTAAAATAGGCAGGTTATTTCTGCAGTGAGAAAGTCAAGATGGAGAAAGGTGAGATTTTTTTTTTTTTTTTTCCAAAGGCAGGAAGAAAAGAGATTTTCTTTAGAGAGTAGAAGCCTGTACAAGAGTTTTTGTAAGTCATGTATAAGATAGATGCTCACTGAGAGGAGTGGCAGGGAAATCCATAGTGATGGTGAAAGAAGTGGAAAGATACTCTGTTCTGTCTCCCTTGTGTGAACAGAAATAAAATGAGTGTTTTCACTTATATTTACTCTGAGATGAGTAAATTTTCTGCTGGCTTGTTCTTAGAATGGTGTGAGTTCACTCCCTATGAAATTGGATTTCGCAAATACGGAGCTTTTGTCCGAACAGAGGACTTCGACAGTGAGTTCTTCATGGGGCGACTCGTCCAGAAACATCCAGAGCCTAGGATTTGTTTCTTACAAGGTGTGGTCTTACAGTAATTAAAAAAATGGGGAGATGGAAAGGAACTGTGCTGCTTTTGGGACTCATCACCTTAAACCCTTGTCTTTTTGTCTCTTTATAAAGAATTTGAAGAAGGAAAAAACATCAGATCTTTCTCCAAAGGTTTAAGTGTAGGTTCATTGTATTACAGTCTTATGTCCTGAATCTACAAGAAGACTCTGTTATGAGCTGCCTGTCAGAAAATTCTGCTTTAAGTGTTCCCATTCTCTTACTATCTTTCCCTTGGTGATAGAAGAGCTTTCCTCTTGGAGAAGTTCCTGCATTATATTACTACATCAGAATTTGTCACATGATTGATTAAAAGGTTTAAATTCTAACATCACCTCTTATAATAGTAGGAGTCAAGTGGCAGCCCTCTCCCAGGACAAATGGCAGTTGAATTATAAACCTTTTGGTTACACTGTGAAAAGCCTTTTGAGTATTAAATTTTTCCACATTTCTCCTTCAGGAATGTGGGGCAGTGCCTTTGCTGCAAGCTTGGATGATATCTGCCTGAAGGTGGTTGGTAAAGGACTGGGCTTTCTAGATTCTTTCAAAGATGTTATAAAAGTTGTAGGTAAGAACATACATTAAAATAATAGGATTTTTCACAAGATTCCTGGTTTTGGAATGGTCGAACAAATAATATGACTCAAAAATGTGTTGTGTGTAGTTTTTCAAGATTAGCATAAAGGATGGATTGGGACAGGTGTCTCTTGTACTGTATTTTATTCCCTTCCATCATACACAAAGTGAAGAGAGTAATTATAGTTTTTTAGTATGTTTTCTCTTCCTCCTTTTTAAAAATTTTGTATCTGACTATGACTACAAGTTTGGGCTTCTCGTGGGAGCTATCTTAAACACGTATTGCGGTGCACAATTCTTAGTTATGAGAAGAGGAAGACTAGAAGCTGGACCGCTAAGCAGGCGGTGGAAAATAGGTTTTCAGTTCCCTCCTTGGCCTGATTTTTGTAGTCTTGGATAAGCTGGTTCTATGTTTATGCATTGTTGTCCATTTGTACAATGCCTCCCTAGCAGTGAAAAGGAAGAGTATTAAAAGCTGAGTGTTGCTCAGGTGCATAGGTATAGCCTTATAGTAAGTGGGGAGAGATTTTTTTCTTCTCTGCTTTTGCAGACCTAGTTCCCCCCCCCATTTTTGTTATTGTAACTGTAAATGCTACTATGTGTGGATGATTGTTGTCTTATGAGACAGATGTGATTGTCACTTGTTAACAAGGGTTTCTTTGTGTGGGTTTGAACTGAATACGGACAATAATTTATGAGTAATGATATTTCCTTTAAACAGGGCAGGTAAATTATCCAGCTATAGAATATGCAGCTCATTTAAATTTCATTACAATACTTTTTTATTAGAGGACAAATTCAGCCTTGGGACAACTGGTTAAATATTGTAAAAAAAAGTCTGATTGAAATGTTGGAGCTTGACAAGCATTTTTTATGTGTTCTGCATCCCTTTGTGGCTTCTGCAGATGACTGCCGAAGATTCCATTTCCGAGATCCAACACGACTGAAGACTCGCTTGGTTATACCGGGGGGCCCCTTGTTACAAATTTTTCAGGATTTATTCAAGTCCCGGGTCACATGTGGAGAAGCCTTCAACTTCATGCAGGGTTTATATCTTCATAAAGATTATGTTAACATCAAGAAATTTGTGGCTTGGAGAGGTAAATGAGTCTGTCTGTATCTGGGATATAAAATAGTGTGTTAATATTCTGTAACAGTTGATGTTACAGAAAGTAGGTCAGCTTGACTTTGTTCCACTGAAGTTGGGGAGTTTACCCCTTCTTACACCATAGCAAAAAATTTCATCTACTACGTATGTTCTGTCATATAAGGCAAGCTCATCATCAGACTTTACAGGTCAGTCTCAGATGAATGTGCATGTTGGAGTGTCTTTTTTCTTCTCATAGCCCTGGCATAAGCTTTGTTTGTTGCTTGTACTGAGAGGTGTGTAATGAATCGTTATAGTTACTTGTGTTACTTGGAGTGTCTTCCAGGCACTCATCTGGATGCATTTCCCAACCAGCTGACCCCCATGGAAGAGAGCTTGTATTTAGTGGATGGTGGCTTTTCTATTAATTCTCCCTTTCCTGTGGTACTTCAGCCAGAGAGGGATGTGGATGTTATCTTGTCATTCAATTTTTCCTGGGAAGCTCCGTTTGAGGTGAGAGATGTACCTGAGCAATATTACATGAAGATAAATGCACAGAATTATATTCACAATGGCAGCAGATCAGTTAATATTGAACACAAACACTAATGAAAGAGTGCATTAAAATAAGTTCTTACCTCTTTCAAATGTCATTGTACTATGCTTTTTACTGTGACATGAGGAGATGGAAAGTGACAACTGTAATAAGATTCAAAACTTTTCGGAAGCCTAAATAGATTGTTAACTAAAGTAGGAGTATTTGCTTAGCTGATATGATCCTCGTTACTTAGATGTATCCTTCTAATGGAAAAGTGGCTACTGATTATTTTCTTCATGCAAACAAGTTATTTCCTGTATATGAAAGTGTTTATTTTTAAGTGCAGAAAAGTCAAGGAGAATATATAACTGGTTATGTTTGGTAGCAGTTCTCGGTTCCACTCTTCATTCTTCTTCTGTATCACACCCAGATAAGTTGTTTCTGCCAATTTGAAGTTGGATTTCTGTCACTTTTTTTTTTTTGTGAAATTTTCTCTCCCTTGAAGGATTGTAGTTGCATAATCTTAGAGGTGTTGCTGGTATTATTTTTATTCTTTGTTCTTTGACAACAGGTTTTAGAGCTGACTCAGAAATACTGTGAGGAGCAGGAAATCCCTTTTCCAAAAATCAAATTGAGTGAGGAAGATGAAAAGAAGCCAAAAGAGTGTTACATGTTTGTGGATGAGAATAATCCAAAGGCTCCAGTTGTGCTCCATTTCCCATTGGTGAATGACACCTTCCAGAAATACAAAGCTCCAGGTAAGGGAGCTGTATCTCAAAGAGCTATTTTTACAATCCTTTGGGTGTGTTGATGAGGAAAATTCAGTGAGCTTAGTTTCCCTCCTTTCATTCTTCTTAGATTATTAAATTGTTACTTTCATTTAATGCAGAATCAGCTTCCACTAGTTTTTTTGGAAGGGAGAGTGGGAAAAGAGGCTGACAGTAATAAAAAAAAAAAAATATCTAAAGGCTGTAAGAATCAAAATTAGGCAATGTTTTTGCTTCTTTCTGAACCTTTTTGCCCTAATGCCTGATTTTGTTTGCTTCTAGTTACTCTGAATATATAGGGAAGCACTATAAATTAGATCAAATAGTAAGTTCATTTGTTTATTGGATATGAATAAACCTCTAAGTAGCAAAGTGTTGGGGACCAATCTGTATGTCAGATCATGTAACTCAATGCTAAATGGTCCGTGCTCTTGTAGTGTAAGGTCAAGAGATAAATGATCCTTGCTTCATTTAATCTGATTAATATAAGCTGTAAGGCCTACCTCAGTCTATCAAGCAAGAGCACTGGGCTGAAGCATAGAGCTCTACCTTTAAGAAGAGTGTAAAATTCAGTGTCCTATTTCTCCGTGCTGGGAGGAAACAGCATCCTGAAGAAAACCTTTGGAATATATAGAAGTTGTAATACATAGAAAAGAATGTGCAGGACTGATGCAAACAAGGGAGATGTAAGGCACTCTATTAATGCTGTCTGTATGAATACCATAATGATTGCCAGGCCCTGGCTGCGTTTCCTCATCAGTGATGAAGAGTTTCTAAGTGTTGGGCTTCAATATGGCTCAAAACTACTATTTCTAGAATAGCAACAAGCAAAATTGTTTTTGGCAAATTACTTTTAACATTAATCTTTCAAGACTGGTGTTTCAATTTGAGTGCTAGGGTGCTAAAACCATGAGTTACCATATTTTGAAGAGTATATACTATCCTCCTAAGGTTAGTTGAACTCAGGGTGTTAGTGTCTTTTAGTGTAGAAAGCACATCCAGGAAGAACTGAGCTTTGTATTTCCTATTTTGAGCATGATAATAATGGATGCACTAAACAATTTATCACACTAAAAATGTATTTTATTCCTGTATTTTGGAGTCTAGTGGAAGTAGAAAGGGTAAAAATACTTTACCTTCATCTTCCCAGCATTTTGGATCCTGAAAGAGCTGAAATCTCTGAGGAGGAGCTTTGGGGAAAAAGTTAAGGTTCGACAGAGTTGTCTGTAATATCCACCTTGCAGAATCCAACTAAAATGAGTCTATCACAGCTGGTTTTTTGTGTTGTTTTGGGGTTGGTTTTTTTGTGTGTTTTTTTTCTTTTCTTGCTGCAGGAGTTAAACGTGAGTCAGAAGAAGAGAAATCCTTTGGTGACTTCATCATTGAGACAAAAGATTCTCCTTACCGTACACTAAATTTTACCTTTGAGCCATATGATTTCAGCAGGTTAGTTGAAGTGAATCGCTACAATGTTCTGAACAGTAAGGACACTCTCTTCAAAACTCTGAACTTGGCTCTGCAAAGAAGAAAGTTGAAGAACCTCATCAATACATCCAACACATGAACAGCTTCCATAGCTGAGAATACAGACAGGCTGCAGTGTACAAAAGTCATGTGGTTCAAGACAAAATACTGAAAACTAATAGCTGGAAACTGTCATCTTGGGAAGGAGGTAGCACACCTGACACTGAAAATTAATTCCAGGTAACAGAGGCTCTCATGAAAACCCAAGGGATGTACAGTACAACACGGATGCTGTTTTGTTGTGTGGGGAAGAGTAGGGAATTATCTAGCCCAGGATCTCATCCTGCTGTGGCTGATGCCACATGGCTAGGGAGGTCTCTTCAAACAGTTCAAGCATTTGGAGAATAATTTTCCAGACTCCACTGAGTGAAGCACCTCTTTTTTTCAAATTTGCAGTGGTGTTCAAGGAAACACTGATTTCTTCTATACCTTTATCTCTCTTGCTTTTTGAACCTCCCTCCATGAACTTTTTCAATTTACATCATCTGGCAAGGAGCTCCACAGATTGTAACAATGCACTGACAGGGGAAATGTGTCCTTTCGCTTTCAACTTGCTACTGGCTGATGCCCGTGTACTTTCAAGACTGAACAGTCGTTATCTGCTTTCCATTTTTGTCATTCATGGTTTCAAAGTTCTCTGGTACTTCCTTCCTACCTTTCTCAAGGATTACAATGGCTTTTAGTCTCCCAGAAGTTGAATAAAGAGTACCTTCCTTTGGTAGCCATTTGTTTTTGAGGAAATAATAGTTCCATTGTTTATATTTCATAATTAAAGACACATCATGGGATTGTGTTGCTTCTTTCTACAGTTTGATCATCATGAGCTGATGAAACTTTAAAAATGCTGTCTCATCTTTCTGTGTAAGAGGAAGGAAGGCTCCTTTGAAGAGTCTGAATTAGATATTTTTTTAGTTATACTTGGGCTTGCAATTCAGCCAGACCTTTGTTCAAGGAATTTCTGTGTGTGTCTATATAATTTAGAAACACCAATATTCAAGGTATGAATGTGAATGAATAAAATAATGTCAGATGGTGCTATGCTGTGGGGTGGAATTCACCTCACCTTGCAGAAAGCTCAGAGGAAAGTACTGAATTATGCAGCTGGAAAATACCTAATACAAAGGAGCAGCAAACAAACACTTTACTTTTGTGGCTTTTACATTGAGCTGAATGTACTGATTCTGTATTTGAAAACTGGTGACAGGAAATTTATCTTTTCTACGATGGTGTAAAATCTTATAAACAGGTATGATTCTTGATTTTTAATGTGTTTCTCTTTTAATAAATATTTGTTTTGCTAATATGCTTTTCACAATTTTTCTTACGAACACTTGTCTTCATACATTTCTTTCTTATTCCAATAAAAAGTAATCAAAAAAGTCAACGTAATGCTGTGTTTCATAGTTTCTTTGATTACATCAGGATACCTGGCAGTCAGAACATGACCCACCAAGTCCATCTTGGACTGGTGCTGCACAGCAGTAGAAAATAATCTCTACATTGTGAGACTTCTCTTTGAGGAAGCATGGCTCAAAACTGAATTTTTAGATGTATTTCAAACAATGACTTCATCTGGGTAATTAGAGTTCCTTGATATCTGGAAGGATGTATCCTTTATGTCCTTAAGTCAAACTAAGAGACACAGCAACTTGAGGTTATATTTTTTCTTTATAATTGGTGCCACACAGCTACCTGCTTTATAGGATTTGAACATCTGTCATATTTGCTGAGTGACTTTTGTATATTTTTCCCTATAAGATTTTCAAGTTTTCTTGTCTCAGCTGCCTTTCAGGATGCCACCATGCCATGCCTTTGAATGTTTGGTTGTAGTAGGATGTGTGTTTCCTTTCTTCCTCCTGGGTTGTTCCTTTTTTTTTCTGATGTGAATCTGAGTTGAACTGCATGGTTTGATTTACTTCTGCTTTCTTGTTTTTGAGGTCCTTTCCTAATCAGAAATGCTTGGATGTTGTGGAGATAGAAGTATTTAGATACCAGTGGGTAGATGGGAATGTGGAATGTTTTTCTGCAAAAACTGTATCTACTCAAATTTGCTAGGCATATACAATGGAGTCTTTTAAGGCACAGTTTCTCTATAAGTTCTTCCACAATGGCAGGGCTAACATTAGTGTTCTAAAGGGAATTTCTTAACACATGAAGTTTCATGGTCATTGTCTGATGGCATTCTGCAAGACATGAACTACTTTGGAGCACCATGGAATTTTACTTGCCAAATTTCCTTCTCTTGCCAGGATGTAGAACGTGAAGTGATGTCTTTGGTGTAGTCTTTGCTATGTTGTAATCGCGGCTTTTGATTTTAGACAGACAAAGTTTATCATGAGGTTCTGGGAAATGTTTTGTAGCCCTACCTTGTGCTGGTTTAGGGAAAGGAAGTTCATGTAACCTTTCTTGATTATTCTGTCACTGCCTGCACCTGGTGAATTTGATAACTTATGCATTCCTTTCAGTCTTTTTTTATATATAATGCAGGGTCCCTTGAAACACTTTATGAATTCTTTCATGAAAAGCTTATAATAGAAGAATTTCTGTATTCCACAATTAAACATGTTTATATAGGTAGGCAGACACATCCACTGAAAGATTGCTGGACAATGCAGGAAGTAACCACAACAAATATTTTACTGATTTGGTGAGGGGAACTTGGACCATTTAAGCAAACTTATCTTCAGATTAATCCTTTGAAATAATTCAAAATATTTCATATTTTACGAGAGAGAGAGAGAGAGAGTGTGCAGAGGCTTGGAACTGCTGTTACAAAATATTATCCAAAGGGTGCTCCTTGGGCTCTGATTTCAAATTTTCTTATCCCTCCCCTTCTCGGTGTCTCAGATTATCCAAAAGAACAGATTTTGCTTGTAGCACTTTGAGACCATATATGGCTGATGTTGGTGCTGCAGCAATGCTAATACTGAACAGTATTAAAAGTGTCATTGATTTATTTTAATTCATATGTTAATGGACACAGGGTTCTGATCCTGAATGTTCTGTCTTTCTATGAGCAGCTATTCACTTAGCTGCCCTTTCTGTCTTTTCTTTCCTTTCTTTCAAATGTGTTGCTCAAAATCTCTGTCTAAACCACACTGGAGGAAAAATCCAAGTCCTACAACTGTGAGCCTGGGTGACTGCATCTAGCTCCTAGTTTACCTCGAGGCCAGGTTCAAGACTCTTGTCCTTGCTCTGAGACATTGTAGGTAGTCCTGGCTCTGATTCTTCTGATTATTGGCTTTGGGCTCCTAGAAGCTACTGGGGCAGCTCCAGGGCATCAAAGGACTCCTAACAGAAACCCAGGCAAATTCAGTGCTCCAAAACTTGATTGTGTTACTGCACTTGCTGTTATTCATGCAGCAGACTCGAGTTTCCAGCTGAGCAAGGCTCTAGTGAAGACAAGGTCTGAGCCTTGCGTGGCTTACGTTCTCAGACAAAAGGTATCTGTGAATGGGACAGTCAGTGGTCAGAGCAGCAAGTAGAGACAAGAGATTTGCACCTTTGTACAGTTGTCAGAGGGCTACTGACTGCTCAGGGAAACAACTGAAGACATCGAAGTGGAGAAACTGAGTCCTCAATAACAGCAACTTTTTTTTTTTTTTTTACAGCACTTTTGTATTTGCCCTGTGGCAGGGTAACTTGGGTGGTTCTAGTTCTTAAAAATGTTCAGAGTGAATGATCTGTGTAAGTGATAAGCATTTAAATGAACCTGGATTTGCACATCGAAGTAGCTTAATTTATGTGCAAGAAGTAACAGTGCTTCAGGATTGCTTTTACCTCGGTTCCAGGTAATCCAGACATTCTTTTAGCCTTCCATAAAATAACTAAGGAGCCCTGTCTTTACAGATTGTCTGGGTGTGGTTTTTTGGTGAAAGTGAAGGTGAGGAAACAGACTGCTACCTTTTCACCTGGTAATACTCTAAGGCAGTTTCCTTTCCCACTTCCTTTCTTGGAGGTGTGATAGTTCCACCGGACTAGCCCTTGGCCAGCAGCCAACACAGCCCTTCACCCACTTCTCCCCCACACCCAGGGTGGAGGAGAGGATTGGTGGGCAAGGGTAAGAAGACTTGTAGGTTGAGATAAGAACAGTTTAATAATAGAAATAAAAGAAAAATTAAAATAACACTAATATTAAAATAGTAGTGATAATGATAATAGTAATAAAATATACAAATGAGTGACACCCAGTGCAACTGCTCAGCACCCACTGACCAAGCCCGGCCCGTTCCCAGATAATGATCCTGGAGGAGCGACAATCCTGAACCCAAACCGCAATCCTGGAAAGCCAGAGAGCCTCACTAATATACTGGACATGATGTAATATGATATGGAATATCCCATTGGCATATCCAAACACCAATTTAGCTTATTAATTTAAATATTCCTCACCCCCTTAAATCTTGTGCTTGTGGACTAACAGAACACAAAGTCCTTCACTTCCAGTGACAAAAATGCAAACACTGGGATGTTATCAGTGTCTCTCTCATAACAAATCCCAGGCTGAACGCAAAGCACAGCTCTATTCTAACTACTAAAAAGAAACCCAGCTCTGTTTTAGCTAAAAACGAGGACAGGAGGTAAGATACTCTTGATGACAAGAGGTTGAGACATAGTGGGAACTACAACATGCATGTAAATCACATGACATCTGTGTCAGAAGTGGGGCCTCACTAACAGATGGCCAGACCCAATGTAAAGACATGTTTGAGCAGTTACTGTCTGGAAAACCCAATGGTCCTTGCGGTTATTAACTGTGTATTCAGGTGGCCCATGTGTGTCTATGAGAGTTGGATGTGGAATTTTTCTCAGGAAGAAAGGTGAGGAGCCTGCCAAGTGCTGTTGAGTGCTAATTTATTTCTGACCTAATTTTTTGCAATTCATGGTGATACTATTAAGCTTGCTTCCTGTCCAAAGGCATGTCATCATGCACACACCTGTGCTGCTCCCTCCTAGGTGTAATGATATAATTAAAGCACTGCTGTGAGGAATTGTGGTTCTTGTGGTCTAAGTAGCAGATTAGTGCACTAGAAAATGTCTCTTTACCTATTCCAATATTTATATAGAGTATATCTAATAATTCTTCCTCCACTTCTAACTCTCCTGGTGAAACAGTAGCAGAGCACAATAAAGTTGCACAAAAGCATGAGATTGCCCCTCTAAACCATGAAAATATTCTTTATTTCATGAAGGAATATTGATAACTCTTTTCTCTGTGAGACTATAACTTCTGACTGTGGATTTCCTAAATATCAAACTGGGAGGAAGGGGAAGACTGCAGCAATGGTGTTGAACCTCACTTCTATTGATCCTTCATTTTCCCAGCACAGATGCCCCCCCACTAAGGCCATCACCACTGGTGTTTTGGTGGTGATGAGTGAAACTTTGTCCTGAAAGTGGCTGGATTGTACAGTCTGTGCTTTAGCACTGACACATACCTGCATGCTCTTTCATGCCCATTATATTTTTCAAAAGCGTTAAAAGGAGATAGTGCCCCTTCACATGACACTGCAATGACTCTCCACCCACTCCTCAAAATATCCTAAGACAAGACCTTGAGCTACAGGAACAGTAGCTTCATTAGCCTGTAGACTGCTGGTTTTTGTAGGAATGCCATAAAATGATATTTATTACTGTCCTGTTTCCTGCAAATGTCTGAGCAAATCTCTCTGAAATGAACTGTGTCTGACAGAAGGACCTTTCTGTGTCCGGCAAAGTATGTCAGAATTGGGGTTAGTAATACAGGAGAGACCTGAGAAACATTCTGTTACTAACTATAAGCTTTGTAAATTACTAACTACAAGCTTTGTTGTGTACTCCACCTTCCCTGCTGTAGTTTTATGGGTGCATAAGCATGCCTGTCATTTTGATTGTTGCATTTTTATCCACCAATGCAGTTAAGCTCAGCAGTGCTGTTGGTGTGGGGGGCTTTTTTTGGTTGTTGTTTTGGTTGTTTGTTTTTTTGTGAACTTTTTATTGGGTTGCTGACCATCCCAGTTAAGTCAGCTCAGGTCTGCTAGGAGTTGTGTAATGCCATACAAACCACAAATTGTGATGAGGAAGGCACAGAGACTGTGATTCATGCCTCATGTAGTTGCAACCAAGGGCATTGATGTAAATATCAGGCTGCATTTACCTTAAGGATAAACACATAGAGCTGCAAAGCTTGATTAACTAGGTGTGATAACTTGGAGGAAAATGCTGCTCAGAAAATTATGGACAAAAACTCAAATCCTTTTCTCTTTAAAAAAAAAAAGTCCTGCATTACAATGGGTAATTAAATTTTACATGCAACCTTCAGCTTCAAAACAAACAAAAATATCATTACATAACCCCAATGGGGGGAAAAAATGTTGTAAAAGGCTAATTATGGTTACTAATTATGGCCCTGCCAAACCACCACAAACATCTCCTTCAGCTTTGTAACAAGTGGGAATTAAAGTAGGTTTCTGCAACGTTGCTGTGAGGTTGACCAATCTCTGTCCCTCTGCAATACATTCATTTCCATCTCTGGTGCTAAGGGTTCCCATTGCAAAGTGCCTATAGGCATCTACACCTAAACTGTAGTGCAGCCCTTGTTTGCCTTTAGCATTGTTATACCCTCGTCAGAGTTAGTAGACTCATTGCAGGCATATCCATGTTTAAAATGTAGGGTGTGGAGATATTTTTCCTTTAGCATTCCACCACACAGCCAGTCACTAACACTGTAGAGCAATGGAACTCCTCTGCTGCTCCTTATTTCCCAACTCACCAAGGAGATTTTTTAAATTATTAAGTTGAAAAAGCAGAGCTGGAAATGAGAAGCTTGGCAGGAGGGTAGCTTCAGAGTGGATGAGACTACTTTCCAAGCACTTTGTAAATGCTTTGTCTGCAGACCTTAGCCTGTGTTTTTAGTGAGGTGTTCTAGAAAATGACATCTGGACAGCTGCATTCATTACTC
Organism: Antrostomus carolinensis; assembly: GCF_000700745.2. Lineage (NCBI taxonomy): Eukaryota > Metazoa > Chordata > Aves > Caprimulgiformes > Caprimulgidae > Antrostomus > Antrostomus carolinensis. The sequence goes on from NW_010315694.1 coordinate 57,685, forward strand.
CATTGTGAAACAGAGCAAGTTTGAGCATGTTATATCTGCAAATTTCACTTTGGCCATTACCGTAATCTGCATAATGATGCATATGATGCTTTAAGGAAAACATTACACCATAGATTCACTTAAAATGTGTCAATAGCATTAAAGCAGTGTGTCAGGAAGAAATGAGGAGAAGAAAAAAAAAAATCAGAAAAACAGGTATTCTGGTTGAACTGGTGCCAGATGGCACATACCTAGGATTACGTGCAGTCATCCCTGTCCTGTAGAGTTCATCATACACATCAGGAAATGGAAGTCAGCTCCATTCAATTAGCAGCTAAGACAACTTTTCTCTCATGATTTGCTGTCCATTTTCTATCTGACTGTTGTGGGATGTTTATTCTTTGGTCAGATGTTGAAGGCAAAATCCCATACCTCTCTAATTAAAGTTCAGAGAACCAGGTATTTGCTGCTGATTGAAATGTAATTATTCTAGAGGTGTAATTGTGTTTTACTTTCATAGACATGTGGAATTCAAAGTATGTGTATTTTCAATGACAGGAGGACTGATTTGGTATTTTATTTTTGTATCCACTTGAGTCAGTTCTCATATGTAGCAGAAGTACTGGAAAGTTCAATTATCCTTTAAAACGTGCATTCTTTAGCAGATCCTGCAGTTTTTAAGGTAATTCTCATGGTGCTGGAAAGACATGGAAACGTAAGGGGAAATGAGTATTGGGCTGTCAATAGAAATAACAATAACCAGCTATCTTTTTCTTTCCTACTTTACTATGTTTCTGGAAATATTCATAAGTAGCGTAGGAAGCATAAGAAGACTATTTGTAGATCCTGCTCTGGTCGGAGTGGCACAAAAGTACATGTGCTTAATGCACCTACTAGTCAGCTGTACACTTACCCTCTGCCTTTAACCTCAGTATCTGATTTTTGCCCCTTGCTTTATACTGTTGACCCTGACTCAGAGGTCAATGCAAAATCCCCAAGCTGTGATGTGCCAGGTATCCCAAGAAGCCTTATTGTGTGGACCCTATTTCCCTTAGGAATATAGATAGGATTAATTTGAAATAAATTCCTAAGAATTTTTAATGTTTTTCTCTCTTTTTTTCCTGGCTTTAAAAAAAAAAAAAAAATTTAAAGACATCAAGACTTAGGAGATCATGGTCCTTGTGCACATGTATTCTACTCTATTTTTTTTTTTTTTTCACCTGTGGCTGATCCCGACTGAATTTGACTTATTTATCAAAGACAAATCCTTAGAAGTCCTGTGGAAATAGATAGCTGGATATAGGATTGAGATTTTTATTAATACCCTCCTTGCTGACGATGACCCAACCCCAAGGAGAACACTACTATATATTTTTGCAGTGCTCTGAATGAATGAAATGAATCCAATGATTTTTATTTTTTTCAGTCCAATGATCATAAAATTACTTCATTCATGATATAAGTAATTCAGTGGGATTTCTGAGGCCCACGTAAATACTTGTTGAGTCTGTGTGCTCTTCCTACAATCAGCCCTTAGGTGGCACCTATTCAGAGGAGAGTACAGCAGCAGTGTGTCTACACCTGATCTTCACTCTAAACGCCATCCCAGAGATGCTGCTTTCTGCTTGGAGGTCTGAGATTTCTGCTTATCCAGAGCATCTAATCCAGCTGCTCCTCCTGTGACAAACACTGTTTGTATTCTCCTTCGGTTCTTTAAAGCTAAAGTATTTGGGGATCAAAGAGTGGAAGTTTGCATCTCCCAAGAATTCTTAAAAAAAAAAACCCCAACCCCCTTGGAAAACCCTAAAAAAATTTTGAGGGATCATACTGTGACTTCATTAAGAAATTTCTGGTTGAGCTGCAGACAATGTATGATAATCCTTTAACAAATGAAGAAAGCTGGCACTTATGAAATTGGATCAGCTTATTGGTCTGATGTACTACTTTATAAATTACACAGAAAGAGCAAAATGTCATTATCTGTTATGATCTCATAGGAATTTATGAATATACTAAACAGTAATTATCGCTTAGTGGAGCCATGGGAAAAACTCTGTGGCATTTTGGAAATTCTCCATGGCTTTTGCCTTATGTTGCAAGGGAGAATTGCCAGACCACCTGAGTTTATTGGAATATCTGAATTGAATTTCCTTAAGTCCTCCTTTTATAGCACCTGTTCCATTGTGGTAAAATTTAAATTGCTCTAATAAATCAAAGCCTCTCTTTTACTCTAAGGAATTATTCTAGGATGGGGAAAAGGGACAGTGATGGAGGCAGCCATCCATGGCTGCTCATATCTGGAGGGCTGAAATGTCTGCATTCCCTTGCCTAGTGAAGGTAAGTAGGGACCAGCTCTCTGAGTACCGTGTGAGTGACTGTCTGTTTTCCTGACTGGCAGCTGAACTTGCTCCCTGATCAATTGACACCCCCTGAAAACAAACTCTGCCTTGTTGATGCTGTGTATTTCATCAACACCCATCACTCGGTGCTCCTGAAGAAGGAGAAAAGCATGAACATCATCTTGTCCTTTTGATGACTCCTTGAGCACAGCTTTTGAGATTATTCTTTGATATCTTTCAAATATCTTTCCACTAAGCAGCCATTTTATGAAGCACTGTCTATAACAGTCACAAGCAGAGGTGCTGTCAAGACTGATGCTGGCTATGCAACCGATTTGAAGTCTGAAAGTTTGCCAAGAGGTCTGTTTTGTCCCTTTTGCAGGAGTGGAGCACAATTCTGCAGGTGTGGGCAGGAGGAGTGGTACATCTTGCTGGCTGCTGCTTTCTGTGTGAGTAGATGAATATGATGCACTATAGGGATGATTTTGACAAACTGCTTTTTATAAGTAACTACACTATCCACAATATCAGACCAGACTCTGCAGGGTTTTTGCATGGCCTTAGAATGGAAGGAATGTAGCAATAACTGAAACCACTACTGGAAGACATGGATCTTTCCAAGTGGTGTATTTTTTTCACTCTGTGTAAAGCAGAAGGGTGTGGGGGATGTGATACATCATTTCACTCCAAATGAAAATAAAAAACTTCTGCAGTTTAAAACTGTATTTTTCTCTATTTTACATTGGGCAGCTAAGGTTGGATATGAAGCAAAAACATTATTGATGCTTATTATTTGAGAGCAGTTAGTTATTTTTGTTAGATACCTCATACAGATCTTATCTGGATTACTCTAAGTGTTGTCACCTGAAGAAATCTTCAGTGCTACGGAGCATCTATTCTCAAGTCAAATGGATAACCTGACCCTTCAAGTTTGTCATGTTAAGGCACTCTCTGGTCTCGAGGTCTGTCTTTGCTAGAGATTGAAGTATTTTAAGGTAGCTGTTGTTCTGAGACTGGCTGGACATCACTCTGCTTGTGGGAGATGGTGAGTGATTGCCTTTGCATCATCTGCTGGTTGGAGTCAACCCAGCACAGTTTATTATAGTTATGTTGATGTATCCCTTTTCTTGGCTTCATTTATTTGTAAGTCAGATAAGAGCAACAAAGCTGTAGATCCCAGGCTAGGCTTTGCCTTATGCTTAATTTCTTTGTGATTTATCTGTAGTAGTCTAAATGTTCCAACCCATAATTCCCTCTGCTTTAGATGCTATGACACTTCCTTTTTATCCATGGTGGAGTTCAAGTATCAGACCTGCCTGAGTATTGCTGCTAGATTCATAGTCTTGCTTGCAAGGTCAGCTGGCAGAAGATCCCAACCAGTCTTACATCTACAGAACCATTTTGGTTGGAAAAGACCTTTAAGATCATAGACTCCAACTGTAAACCTAACACTGCCAAGTCCAACACCAAACTATGTCCCTAAGTGCTTTTAAATCCCTCCAGAGATAGTGATTCAACCACTTCCCTGAGCAGCCTGTTCCAATGCTTGACAACCCTTTCAGTAAAGAAATTTTTCCTAATATCCAACCTAAATGGCAACTTGAGGCCATTTTCTCTCATCCTGTCACTTCTTACTTGGGACCAAAGGCAAACACCTGCCTTGCTACACCCTCCTTTCAGGTAGTTGTAGGCAGTGATAAGGTCTCCCCTCAGCCTCCTCTTCTCCAGACTAAACAACCCCAGTTCCCTCAGCTGCTCCCCGTAAGACTTGTTCTCTAGACCCTTCACTAGCTTCGTTGCCCTTCTCTGGACACGCTCCAGCACCTCCATGTCCTTCTGGCAGTGAGGGGCCCAAAACTCAACACAGTATTCGAGGTGCAGCCTCACCAGTGCTAAGTTCAGGGGAACAATCACTTCCTTAGTCCTGCTGGCCACAGTGTTTCTGGTGTAAGCCAGGATGCTATTTGCCTTCCTGGCCACCTGGGTGCACTACTGACCATGCGTAAGTAGGTGTTCAGATAAAGTATATGAAGAGTTAGGTCATTGCCATTGGGCTTTCTTAAATACTTCATAGATGCTACTGCTGCACTCCTACTAGCAGCCCTCCTTTGCTGTACTGTGCACAAATGCTTTCCAAATTAAAAAAAAAAAATATGGGGGAGGGAAGCAAGCTTCTAGCTGTAGGTAAATGTGTGTCAGAGTGGTGTAGGATGATAATCACAGTCACTGGAGAGATCTGGGCACTTCCAAAGAGCAGTTCAGCCCTTAGAGGCTACCAGAGAACATTTTCAGCCTGTTTCTTTTAATTAACTAGTGATGGTGACTCAGCTGCAAATACAAACTCATACTCCATACTTATTTCTGTCCTCCCATGTCTTTGTGGGAAAAACCCACAGCTGTAATAAAATAAGTAATAAAAGTGAGAATCAAAAAAGAACAGACACTGAAGGTGTCCTGGCGTATTTTCTTCTTTTTCCCTTAGCAGCCTGATAAAGTTCATCACCTGGAGACTGTTAGCCCACGTGTGCAATCGCATGCATGACTGGTGGTGTAGATCCCACTTTAGAACCTCCAGTGTGGGACCACCCTGTCTCCCATGTGTTAGTGATAAATAGGTGCTATCTTCTGATGTCGGCTGTGTGTCTGAGCTGGAGATACAGGTGGATCCTGGGTGCTGTGACTTAGCATTCCCTCAGTGGTGAATGGGATGACTCTAGTAGACTCTAGTTGTCTAGAGTCAAGTAGACTCTCGAGTCTAGTAGACTCTAGAAGGTGCTTCTAGTTTGAGAGGAAGGTGCTCCTGAGTAATTCAGTCCTCAGGACCTGTCTCCTCAGCAATAACACAAAGCAGCTTGTGCTTTTGTTATCATTGTCACTTGTGTCAACTCACCTCGGATTGAAATACTTCTGAAATAACTTGAGAAAAATGGAGCAACTAATTTATAAGTAAGGCCCAAATCCGCAATGTGAATGTGAACATTTTTTTCTGGTCATACTAAATCGTGTGTTAAGACAAAATATTGATTCTAACAGGATATGAACAAATTTGCTATGTGCAACAGATGATACTAAGCCAAACAGGTTATTTGTTAGATTGTCTTACAAGAAAGATGTTTCCTGTGGTCTTCTCTGTATTATCCAGAAATGTATGGTCTTCTCTGTATTATCCAAGTGAGAAATGCAGCTTAATGTCACTTCTTCTTCATTTTTCCCAAACACTTTAAACAGATGATCTGAAAGTTCTGAGAAGATTTAATTTCTTATTGATTTTATTCATTGTCACTTCAGCTTTTGTCACAATTTAGGTCAAAAAGGGATTATGAGTGCAGTTTGGGGAGGTTTTATATGTATCATTTAAATGAAGTCTGATATTTAGAGGTGTTGTCCAACAGCTTTTGTTTATGTGGTTATGAAGAACAAAATAATTATTAGAAATAGAGTTGGATCCTGTGGCTGTGTTGGTGTGTCAGAACTCGGATAAAGAGGTGTTTCTGGTCCTTTAACACCTTTCTATCGGAAGTTAGCAACCTTGCAAGGCTTGTGAGCCAGACTGTGAGGGCTTTTGCCTTAGATTAGATGCTAAATGGTTGTAGAAACCCTGTGAGAATTTGGAGGTAACACTGATTGACAATCTGAAACTTCTGTGTGAGGGAAGTGATCCTGAGTCTGTGTCAAAATGGTCTGGGATCTTGGTGGCAACTGGGATTTTCCAGCTCTCGCAACTGCCCCTCAAGGGGCTGCAGACCCTGTGCTGGCCCCGCTGCAAGCAGTCTGCTCCTCTGCCACCCCAGGCACCCGTGGGGGCCAGTTATGTGTCTGCGTGACTCCAGTCCTTATATCACCATGCAACCAGTACTGCTGAAGGCTTCTGATGCTATAATGGTGTTGGTGAAATACCACCTTGTCTTCTGGCCTGTGGTTTCCTGACTTCTGACTCACCTGCACCACTGCTGATGATGCATAGCACTGTGTTATCAAGTAACTTCCTACTATTACTGGGCTACATCTGCTTTTGCATGGGAGAGCTGTTTAGCTGGATTTCTTTTTTTCTCGTGATGTGCAGATCAAGCATGTGTGGTATAGCAACGTAACTGCTTGAGCAGTTAATATTGCTTAATTTAATTAATGAAATCCACAAAAGGCCCAAATGTGGATATTGTGGAAAGGGTGGGATTTGAGTGGGGAGCATGGTGTATTATTTAACCGGACAGGTAACTTTTATTCTTGAAGAGCTGGAGTGAATCCACAGTCATCAAACTGAGCCATACAATGACTTCAGAGCCTGAGTGAAGTGATGTAATGACTGTCATGTTCAGCCTCTTGTAACAGCATGAGCTGAATCTCTTGTTTCAAATCAGGGGGTGTTACTTTGAAAGCATTATCATATAATCAAAGTTAAATAGATATCTATTGCAATAAGACTGCTCCACAAAAACAAAAAACCAGCCCAACACAAAAACTGGAGCTGAGAACTCATCACAATTTTTGGATAAATGATAGTACAACCTAAGGCAGGAACTTTTATGAATTCATTGCCTGAGTCTATGGAAGACCAGACTAATTACTATGATCATTTGAAACTTTATCTAAGGCAGGTCCCCTCTACAAGACAGTTGAAATAAATCAGATACTTTTGTTATTAATGGTTGAAAGTCAGATTATTTTATTTCATAAGAAGTCCTGCTTCAAAAAGGAATTTTCTGTCTGACTTACAAAGAAACTTGGGAATTCTAAAAAATGAAATAAACATTTTTTTTAAAAAAACTTATTTCAACTGCAATTTCTCACTATTGAATAACAGCTAATTTTAGTGATTTTAAGAATGTAACAGAAATAAGAGAGAAGAAAAGCTATAAGCTGTTTTCTTTAACTGTTTGCCACTGCCCATGAGAGCCAGCCTTCACCCTGCACCTCTGATTTGTAGTGAACTTGGTGAAAACCCTTGCAAGTTGCACATCTGGCCAGGGGAGCTGGTGGGATCTGGAATGCTGCTGTTCAGATGTTTAGACCAAGCCACCTGGTACTGCCAAAGTGCAGGTATGGATTTTTAGGACTAGAGAAAGTAACAGTAGGTATCAGTAGTTGCAATGTTCTGTTAGGTCTTCTACAGTTTATATGAGGGTTGCAACTGCCCCAGCATATCCTTCTGTTTGTGGTTATTCAAAAGTTATGGTGGTGGATAGCTACTTTATTTTGGGATTAACCAACAATAAATGTTTGATCTATCTTTTCTTTCCCCTAAATCCCTGTGGTGTTTAAAATTAAAAAATCCTCATGGCACAGAACAAGTGTGTAATTTGTGCTTTTGAAATCAGTGGGAGGTGGAGCTATGAGTCAATCTATACAGCTCTTCTTCCCTGCCTTGGTTAGAAAATAGTGTGTTCTAGGAGCACCTGCCAGCTGTGAGACACAAAGACTGGACCATTATAGCATTGCCTTTTATGAAACAGAGATGGAATCATCAGCCTATTCACCTTTGGTAAGCGAATATCAGTGGTGTGGCAGGATGATCTGTTTGGGTATCTTGGTTGAGGTTCCTCAAAAGCAAATGTTTCTTGAATTTTGCTCCTTAAATGTCAAATAGGTCCGCAGTGGGCACGTTTATTAGTAAGAGCAGTAGATGGATGGTCTTGGTGAGATGGAGATGTATGCCATCACAAAGAGGAGAAATGGTAGGGCCCCCTGCTATTGGTGCACCTGAGTAGAAACTGAAAACTAGGAATGGTTGACTGCTGGGTTTCCTCACTGGTCCCTCTCTTGGCTCCCCAGGATCAGTTCATCCAAGCAAATCCCCACAGGAAGGTTGGAATCAGGAGGAGGAATCATGGAAGACCTCACAGTGCTGAAGATGAGGTACTGTATAGAGGGTAGCATCCGAGTTGCAGGGAGAGGGCTGCGGGGTATGCACAATGGCTGTGCTACCTGCAGTCTTACATCAGCAATTCCCACCTCTGCCCAAGCTGAACTGTTATTATGAGATGTGATATCTTTTAATGGTTAGTTAAGGGAATGTTTGTTTATTCTGTGAGCCTGCTCTCTAGAGTTGGAAGCATTCACTATGATTTTGGGGTTGGGAAGGTGAGGAACCTTATGAACTTGTGGTTTAAATGCTGGGCAAGGAACTGGGAGAGCTGGATTTTAGTCTTGATCTTACTGTGACATCACTATATGATGGTAGTCATACCTTATAACACCTAAGACTCAGTCTTCAAATTGTTTTTCCTTTGCTTTATGGAGGCAGATCAGCAGATAAAATGGTTTATTCAGTGTCTGCCACTTAATTCTGAATGCTATTTTTTATGAAAGTGAACTGGTAAAAGGTGTTAGAAAGTACTGAATATGCTACATACTGATTATGGAACAAATTATTCCCCTTTCTGAGTAATGACTGGTTGAAATTATAATAAATTATAGCTTAATTTTTTTTAAAAAGTGTATGATGTGTTTCTCCCCACCCCTGAGTTTCCCAAATCTGCTCCCTAACTGTATTCAATGCAGAAGCGTGAGGTTAACTCTTTGCTAGATCTGGGAGAGCAGTGAACTCACTACCTGCTAGCATTATGGAATAATAATTGGTTTTGTGTCTGCATATTTCCTTAGTCCTTCAGCCATCTCATGAACAAGATTTCTCCAAACTCCTGGATATGGATGGTATTAAAGCTGAGGATGAAAAATGAATCCTCTGTGTTTGGAATGAAAAGTTGAGCTTTCAGCAATCTGGATTATCCACTCCTGTCATTCTCTCTATTTCCAGAAACATTGCTGCCAAAAATTTTGCTGAGATTGATGAGTTTCTTCCAAACCTGCTGGTTTTGTTCAATTGGCAGTTTTGGAGAGAAGACTATTGGGTTGAGAATTTTTCTGGTGGGCTGTAAGTAGCATCCAGCCTGGTGATTTACTGCTTTTCAGATGGTCAATCTGCCCCTGTCAGGAGACTGGCGTATCAAAATAAGAGATACACAAGGACATCATAAGGATACAGTTTCTCAGAAATCATGATGCTTTGAAGATTTAATTGTTCCTTTAAATTTAACTAATGGAGCTACTGCTTCTGTATGTAGGATTTTACTTCTGATGTTCAGGTTTCTCTTGTTTTTCCTGTAGCCAAGTATAGGGTTGTGTGTAGCTGTGGTGGGGAGTGGAGGGAGAAAACAAAAAATGGAGAGGGTTGTGCAGCCTTCAAGCTATTCCATTGTAGAGCCCTGTGGTGTGGGATGTCAATATATTGCTATACTGCAGTGCTTCTCCTTGGTAAATCAATCACGTCAGCCTAGTGTTTTTCCATGTTAACCTATTTTAAAAATAATTTATTATGCAAAAGTCCTGAATAAGCCAGATCATTTTGAATCACCTATCTGTATTTTTTTTGTGTGTGTGTGTATGTCCATTCATATGCAATGATAACTTTTATTCTTTCATCTTTGTGTTTAATTGCATAATCTAACACACTGGCAATTTTACTGTCATCCTATCAAATCTATAATTTGGTTTGTGTTTGCAACTTTCCATTTCCTCGCATTGTTTAGAGATTTTGTGATTCATACGTTCTTCAGTTCTGGTTTTCCTCCAGCTCCTGGTTTATTTACATGCATTCATTCTGCATGTCATGGTAACGAGGTTTCATTCCCATTAATGTACACCCTATTTATGGATAACAGTTTTTCAGTGTCACACACACACACACATATACACAAAAAGCCTTAAAAAACCCACATAATCTTCTGTCTTGTGTCAAATTTGCACTGAAATTATAGATCTGCCTTATAGGGAACTGGACCTCTGTGTGAAATGGAGAATGCTTACCCCAAACCTCTGATTTCAGCTTTCTTCCTGCTGGTGTAACTGGGAGAGGTCTGGAGTCCCATACTGGGCTGTTCACTTCTAGAAACATTCTCTCCCTCTTTTAGTCATTTATTTCCTTTAAAGGTTATGTATTTTGCTATGATGAAGGATGTTAATGGTGCTACATATCCCACAGCTAGACTGACCAGTACCAGAGATCTCTTGAGTGGAGCATTATGAAAAGGAAGATCTCTGTCCTGTTCTGTGGTAATGTGTGACAGATGGGTACCTGTCCTTGCTGGAGGAAGGAGGGCATCCCATTGTCCCCAGGCTGGCACAGCGGAAAGTGCTCTGCTGTAATCTGTTGCACTCAGCCTGAAATTTGAGGAGCAAACCCTGTAGTTTGAAGGTAGCTGGATTTTACAGGGACAATTATGTAATTACTTTTTTTGTGAAAATGACTTGTGATGTTTGTGACTTTTTTGACATTTCTTACTACTTCCTGCATTGAAATGTTAACCTCCAAAACCTAAATCTTTAGAAAACTTTATCTTAAATACAACTGCTTACTAAACATGGCTGGAATATGATGTTATATGGTGCCAAATCACAAGAAAGAATTTATTCTTAGAAATTGTCTCAAATAATTAAAATGAAAGCATATTCACCACATTAATAAGAGAATGGCCTATGGTTACTTATTTTCCAGGTGTCTTCTCCCTTGCTATGCTATAGGATAGGTTACGTTAGTTATATTTGAGTTATTTGCTAATAATTAAGGTGTTTTTTTTTTTCTCATTGTTCTACAGCCAGAAGTGCCTCAGTTGTGCTGGCTTACTGTAAAAATTATAAGCATGAGAAATCTCCGCAAAGCAGATCTGTGTAAGTATTGCTGATGGCACGTTTATAGGTTAGCAGGAAAACCAATATCACCTGAATTTAATACTCTTGTACTCCTGCTGCTTGGATTACAGTAGTGTCTCAAATTTTTTGGTTTAGGAAGTTGTATCTGTTTTAATTTTCATTTAGAATCAATTAAAATACTTTAGAAAACAATTAACAATAGAAATTAAATAGAATAGAAATTCTATGTTGGGAAAGAAGTTACCATTCCCTTCACTGACTGCTCTGTGATATTTCCCTTTCCAATAACTCTTCAGTGCCTCTTTATCCACAAGTTGCTCATTTCCCTCCTGAAAGGTGTACCGTTGTGAAAGATACTGGAAAAATTAGTAATTGTGTTGGCTGCTGTGTTTGTGTCTTCATTGCTGTTTGACTGTGGGCAACTTGTACATTACAATTAGAACCTGGTCAAAAAATCCCCAAAACATAATTCTTCATTTTTTGAAAAATTGAAGTTTCATGAAGTTGCATATGAATTTGCTTGGGGCCTGGCAGATATTTGAAAATAGAAGTTAAAAAAGCAGAAGAACCAGAATACTTTAGTTCAGTACTATTGAAATTGAATATTTTGGCTTTTGTTACCAAATAGAGCAGTGGTTCAAAGTTTACTTTTGTTTGGAATTGACATAAATGGAGATAGAAAAGTTAACTCTGAGTCCAGAATGGTTTCCTTTGGGTCTAATGCAATATTCAGGACTCCTCTGAGATTAATCTTTTTTTCCTTTGACTGGACGTTAGAAATAACAACAACAACAAAAACCTGCTGTACTAATTATGCATATTTTTATTATCACAGTGAGCCAAACTGATTGCTATGTAAAGCTGTGGCTGCCAACAGCTTCATGTCAGGAAGCCCGGACAAGAACTGTACGCAACTGCAGGAACCCTGTCTGGAATGAGACCTTCCACTTCATGATACAGAGAGAAGTGAAGGTAGGATCCTCACCTGTGACAGTGAGCAGAAACTTTCTATAGGGGACATCTTTGCTTGCTGCATGCAGACTCTTTATGAGAACCTTGAGACTCACATAGACCCTCAAACTCAGTTATGCTGACGAATAAGATGCTAATGGAAAGATACAGAAAGTGTCACAGACGGCATGAGAGATGCTGTTACCCACTAGTAAGTAAATATGGAAGCATTGGTATGAATTCTCTGGTGCCCTGACTGGTCCCTGTCATCTTCTAAGCACTAGAACCTCATGAATTGGGTAGGAGGAGGTTTTATAAACTCTTTAGAGAATTAGTTATATTTTTCATATATGCAACTGTGAAGGCATTCCTAATGTATGTTGCCATGAGCTTGTACTACCTGCTTTATACCATAACACTGGTGCCGTTTGTAAGAACTACCATAACTTAATACTGTTTTTAAAAAAAATTTAAAAATTATCTTTTAGTACCAACCATTCCATCATTAAACATGCATATTTTCAAATGCCTAATAGGCTAAAGGAAAGCAAACCTTATGTGTGACTTATAGACTTGGAATAGAACCATGCCTATCCCATGCTTTGAATGAGTGTAAGCTCAGAGGGTTATGGGTCATCTGGAATAAAGTTGAGTGCTTCTTTCTTCTGAGTTGGCAGAAATAGATTAGCAGTCAGAATGAGAGTGATACAAGGTCTATACATGGGGTTAGCTTCCTATGGCTTAATAGTGCTGCATCTTCTGACACTGCTGTGGTTAATCTAAGTCCTGAGGAATTGCCAGGGGAATCACTACAATTTAAATCTTGTTAAAAGAGATTGTTAATGTGCTTCACCTTCCACTTGCAAAGGGCTAAAAATTCTCAAAACAGTAATTTTGAATCCACAAAGGATCTGATGAACAGCATGTATAATCTCTGCTCTATCCAGTGCATATTAGCATCATGCGTGTCAATTATGCTGCCTTTCTTTTGAGCTCTTGTTCATTACCAAATCTGATGATTTAACTCTTCTCGGGTTAGTCCCTGACTAACTTCTAGGGTTAGTTCTCTGCCTCTCTCCTCAGAACATCCTGGAGCTGACAGTCTGCGATGAGGATACTTTCACACCAGATGACCAGCTTTTGACTGTTCGCTTTGATGTAGCTAAAATCCAACCTGGAGAAAAAATTCACCTGAATTTTGAGTTAAATCCAGAGGTGAGAAATGAGGAGACAAATGAAATTAAGTGAATAGCTAAAATAATATTCTCGATTGGAATTTTGTCACAAGTTATTACCTATATTAAACATTAGAGTTTTTCTCACACACAAGGACTTTGTTATAAGGACCTTATTAAAGCAAAAAGTTAAATGCTCAGAGTTTAGGAGGGGCCAGAATCTGTGATTGCAATTAGATGCAAAATGGCTTTCCTATTCTGAATTTTTTGGTATTTCAGAAATATCTTTTGAGAAAAACAGAGAGAGCAAAAATAAAAATGGAGAAGCTGATGGTTAGAGATCTCGTCGCTGTTGTAGGAGACTGACAGAACAGGGATGGGAACAAACATGGCCCCATTTCTGGGCAGCTGCCTTGCCCCTTTGACTGGTAGCTCACAGGGGTACCTCCCCTCAGCTTCACCAGTGATTCTGTCCTGTGCTTTCAGTCAATATGCTTGGTAAATGATTATATATTCTAATGAAAATACCTGTTTTGTTTTGGTTTTTTTTTCCTTCTGGTAAACAATTTTTTTTTTTTTTTTTTTTTTTTCTTTTTTTTTTTTCCTTCTGGTAAACAATTTTATTTTATTTTATTTTTTTTTTTTTAATTCTCAGCAAGTTTATGATCTTTTGTTACAGGATTACAAATTTCTTTTAGAGGTGCTGAGCCAACACAGTATGGATAGGGCTTGGTGAATGAAAATCACCTCAGTATTTCATTCTTCTAGGTCTATGCGTGACCCAGGAGCTTTATTTGCTGCTTGTATCTCAAATAATACTGTGTTTTGTTGTATTAAAGAGAGGATAAAGAGTTTTGTATGAAAGTTTGTTGGGTGCAGTTGCTGAGAGGACAGGTGGAGTAATCACACCCATCTTTTAAGAGAGGAAAATATGCACTCTGATTACTTTCTGCAAAATAGAACATCTTATCTGATTGGAGGCTGTGTAGTAACAAGGGGCTTGTTCACAGTGGCAAGGGTTTGAGTTTACAGATCCTAGGAATTATGTGTGCTCTGTTTATTTCTAAACCACTGTGTCAGACAGGCTGTCTGGAAAATTTAAATTAATTTTTAATTAGTTTTTTAAAGTAGTTAAATTGCTTTTGCTTTTGGAGAGTGTTTGTTAACTGCTCTTCTAGAAAGTCAGTCCTTACGAAGTATTTCAATATACTTGCTCCAGCTGGCTGCAACCTTTCTTAGAATAAGCCTCCATTGACTAAGGTCACTTGAGCTGTGATTCAAGCCGTGAGTTTGCTCTGAGGCATGTGCAGAGTTGGCTTAACCCATTGGCTTAACCCAACCCAAAGTGGAAGTTGGGGAGATAAGACAAGCTGAGGTCTGTGTCTCAGGAACACCTTGGTCAAGCCATCCTTATTTGGACCATGACTCCTACTCAGGTGCCCATGAGGTATCATAGGTTATGGTCTGTACATGGATTTTTAGAACACTTAGGGTTAATGTTTTTTTTAAAAAAACAGACCTAGTAATGAAACATGTTGGGAAACCTTAATAACAGGCAGTACTGCCGCCTCTGCCCATAATGAATTCTTTCATCTACCAAGGTATCTCAAAAGGAGGGCTGAGGAGGCTGGATGGCTAACGTCAGAGCATCAAGATTACTTCCTGCTGTGCCTCTTGCTCACTGTGTGGTTTTTCCATTGCTTTGCTCCAGGTTTTTAACCCACAAAAATGTGAATGGGACTTAACAGAAATATAATTTGTGTGAGTGTGTGTACAACAGCATAAAGATGGGAACACAAGGCAGGCACAATTAGGCAGATGTTGCAAGCCAGGGTCTCCTGAACATTGTTTCTGCTGTTCTTTGGACAAAGTTGGAACAGACCATCAGCGAGTTTGGGTTGTACAGGCTATTCACAATCTGATGCTTGATAAAGTCTCTCTTGCATCTCTGTAAGGTAACTGCTTTCTCTCACTGTCCTGTTACAAACTGTTGCAACCACCCTAATTCTCATGCAACAGAGACTTTGGGAGAAATAAGCAAGAACGGAACCACCTTCTGCTGGGTTACATGCAACAGATCCAGCTCTCAGACAAGCCACCTGAGATGTCTTATTTACTGACATGAAGTAGTACTACCAGAATACTCACTTTTCACCTTTACTATAGTGGTGATTTTACCTTGACAGCTACATTGTAAGACTTGGCACGAGTTTTGTAGTCTCTTCACAAAGTTAAAGTATGCTGTGCAGCCAGACAGAAGGGATGTTTGGCAGTCAAGGTCAGTTCTTCTGAACATGAACGAAAAATTTTACTGCCACTTGGCAGAAAGAGATTTATATCTTCCACTAATTAGTATTTTCCTCCCTGTGGCTAGGGATATAGAAGATCTCTCTGATATGTTTTTATGCGGTATTTCCTGGACTGGCTGTGTCCCATACAGACTGATCCAGCAAATGTTTGCAGTAAAGTAATACGGTTATTCATTCCTTCTTATGTTGTTGATGTGCTACTGTTTTCTTCTGTTGCTGTTCCCCGCTCTCACACT
>NW_010315694.1:73345-92175 GCF_000700745.2 Antrostomus carolinensis
CTTTCCCTCATTCCCTTTCAGAGCTTCCATCTTCCCTCTTCTCTCTTCTTCCACTCATCCTGGAAATTTTCATTTTCCAAGTTGGTTTCTTCTCTCACCTTTTTTTTTTTTTTTTTATATTTAATTACTATACTGTGCAAATTCTTTTGTTTAAGACATACTCACCACCTGAGTCCATTTATTCTCAAGTACGTTCTTCTACATCATTCACCTGTTATACCTCCCTTCCTCAGCATTGATTGACCCATTTCTCATCCTACTAATAAATGAATAATGGGACCTTCACCCCCTATTTCATGATACTTATTCTTCTTTTCCCCTTTGGGGGACAGTTGGTTTGTAAACAGTAGAGTGGGGGAGAGATATGAAATGAAAGGGTGGTCAAAGAAGGCTCCATCCATTTACAGTTATGACACAGAGGGTGTGTGAATAGCAAAATATTGCAAGGGAGGGTTATACAAAATAATCAGAGCTCTATCAAAAGAAAAATTTTATTTGTACTTTTTCCTTAAATGAAAGATGAACCTTATTTTCAGAAACAGGAAGAACTAGAAGTGGAATTTCTACTGGAAAACATGTGAGTAAAGCCTAAATGTTACAGAATTTGTCATCAGAAAACTTCACATTTTGGAGAGTGGCAATGCAGCACTGGGGAAGTGGTTCCATGTACCCGTGCTCAGACATCCCATCTCGGCATCTTCCCCATGGTTGCTTTTCTCTCCTGAATCTGGTGAAATCCCTCCCTGAATGACAGTCTGACTTACTATTTATAGCTGAGGGTGGGTGTTTATTTTTTAATTCAGCCTAAGGGGAAATGATGCTGATCAGGGGAGGTAAGAAAGAGGGATTGTTGCTAGGAGCTATGGGACTGTGACCTGGCAGAGAGCATGAGATGGAGGTGAAAGATAGAAGTGCTGATGACACTTGGCAGCTAGAAAAACTGAGCTCAGAGAACTATTTGCATTTAAAAGATTATTGCCCCAGTATCCACCTTTAAATAAATCTTTTCATTTTTGCTTTTCAGTCCAGGTGTATCCGAAAACATCATTACTAATGGCGTACTAGTGGTAACTGGTTTATTTATTTTTTTTTTATGCTTATATTCTTATGGTAGGGCAAAACTGAAGGATGCAGTTAGGAGAACTATCCTTTAGGCATAACCTTTACACTTTTCCAGATGAGACGCAGGTATGGGTATAAAGTTTTTAATTTGGTCATGCTTGTAGTGCATTCTGTGTTGGGAGAGGCTTGGACCAGCACTCTGCCACAGTGCCAGTGGCTACTCATTGATGAAATGGCAGTAAACAAGAAAACCTGGGAAGTGAGGGAATCCAGTGTCACTGCAGAGTTCATTGTTGAATGTCTATCTTGGAGCTGAAGGCTCTTTTCATACTATGTCCAAACCACTGTAGGATGCTCCTGTGCTGCTACTTCCTATGCAACACTCTTGGGAAGTTTCAGCTTCATCCCAAAGGTATTAAAGTACAGGCCCATCTGTTCAGTTGTTCTGCAGAGCTTGTAGGTGTCCTTCAGCTCACTGTTCTGTACATAAAAGTTAAAGCATGGTCTAGATGGGGAGAAAAATTCCTTGTTAACTGAGGATTTATTTATATTTAAATGTAATGGAACAGATCTCCAGCTACCTTAGCTCCCTTGACCAACAGTATTACTTGCATGATTTATACAAGGTGAGAATCAGCCTCTATAGTTTCTTCATGTTCACAGGACATCATGGCCAAGCTTGATGTCTCTACAGGACCCCTAGGTCCTCAGTGAGGATCCTGAACTGTTTCTGTGACGGATGATTTTATTGCTTATCTCTTCCAGTCTCGTGAAGTTTCCTGTTTGGAAGTTCAGGTGGATGGAACAAAAATGAAGAGCCCTTACACAAGTGAGGTTATTGATTTAAATAATTTGTCACTGTTTTTTGTGCTATGGAAGATGCAGCTGAATCTAGATAAATATTTAGTTTTAGTCTCTTCTGTTTGTGTCGGGGCTGCTTGGGGATTGAGGCATTTCCTGAATTACCTACTTGGCAATAGTGAGAATCCTCTGAAGGTGGTGTGACTGTGTAGCTTAAGGGAAACTGTGGAGATGGCTGAGGCTCAGAAATGTCACTGCAATGTGATGGAACGGAAATACTTGTGATGAGAGCAAAAAGTAAAAGAGAGGAGACAGCTCGGGAGTGGAAAGACTATGGTGGAAAACTGGGTGCTGTGAATACTACTAGTGGCACCCACTGGTCTAACACATGCTGCTTGTTCGGTCTGGCCATTGTTCACACTGATTATAGGGGAGGAAGAACATTGTGACCCAAATTGATATTGACTGCGCTAAGGCTGAAACTTTACTTGGGATATTTTTATTTTTCATGGCTAGAGGCAGCTAACATTTCCCTGCTGTTTGCTTCTTGTTCTTAGGGAGAGGTTTCACATTCACAATGAAAGGATCCTATGAAGAAACCCAGAATGTTTGTATAGGTCCTTGCTGCAGACAGGGAGGCAGCGAAACCACCGTGTTCCACTATGTCAAGCACAGTCAACCCAGACTGCACATGACGCTGCCAAACGAGCATTTTTTCTGTGATGTATGTTTTGCTTATGGACAGTGGTTACAGCTACAGTAAATTTTGGGACAAGCATGATGAATTAGTCTTTCTCTGGTAGATTTCTACCTATGAGTTATAAAAAATTTCCTTCTTTATAACAATTTTTTTTCCACCTTAATTCAGCATGGCTCAGCTAGGAGGGAGATGGATGTGAGTAGTCCCCTGGCTGTTCCTCTCCGTTCTCTGGACTTGGGAAAGAAAGTGACAGTCATGACAGTGAGTAACCTTTGATAATGTTTGGAATTATTTCAACAACTGTAAGTAATATCTATGTGATAACTAGTCCTTTATTAATTTTGTTATTAAAAATGTACTAGCTTGAGTGTATGTATGCTCAGCTCTGCATACGCTTGAAAATACAACTATTATTCAGGGAAGAAGTAGTATATTCAGAATGGCTCATTGCTTTAAAAGTGTTGTAAAAGCAGGATCCTAGTGATGATTGTGTGAAGAAGGCCTGAGAAGAGACCAAAGGTTTGTCACTAGACTATATATCTGAATCATTGCTGATACTGTAAAACTTGCTTTTGGAAACTTTCCATTCTGTGTAAAAAATATGTTTTTTTCATTCTTGATTCTCAGGGTGAATCTTTTGAAGTGTCTGTGGAGGAAGTACATGGGTAAATCTTCTTTCTTTTCATTGATTACTTTTGATCATTACATTACATTACATTACATTACATTACATTGATATCACCTATCCTTCCATAGTATCATCCTTAGATGAAAGGATGCTACAGCTTAAACTAGCTCATTTGAAAACCAGGAATAAAGACTGTAACTGGTTAAAGAAGACTAAAATATGGGGAAGGGTTAATAAAATTATACGTGCTTTTAAATTGGTTGGTTAGAGTTCAGCAGAGAATAGGTGATAGGTAGTCATGGGATATAACCAACCACAATGTTTTTACTGATGTTGATGCTTCTTACTTTTGATACTTAAGAATCCCTCTTGTAACTCTTATCGGTCTTGCAGTGATTTCCCAAAGGGCAACATTACCCCCTACTGATTCTATAGCTACATTGCAAGCACTAATTGCAGACTGGGATGATAAATCACAGGATTTTACTGAATATTAATTAATTAATATTAATTAACTAATATTAATTCTGAGTCACAGAAGGGACAAAATAATCTTTTGGCTGAACCCTGAAACAGTAGCCCTGTGAAAACAGAAGTTAAAGAATTAATGATTCACGTGATGTTCATAATCATGTACAGATATGAAGGGATAGAAGTAAGAGATATCTGACTCAAGTATTTACAGCACAAGTAGCAACAAGCCTAATGCAATATGAGGGTCATTTTGCCTAAAACATGTTAAGTTTAAGTAACTGCTTAGGCCTTCTCTGCTCTTCAGGAAACACATGTATAGCAAGAGAACATGAAGAGGTGTCCAAATTTCAGAGCTCAATGTGAAACATCTTGAATTCAGCTATGTTCCATGTTTTTCCATCAGCAGACAGTTTGATTCGTTTAACTTCCTCATGATTGTGTGAAATAGTTCAGGTGATGATTCTGGTCTAAAATCTGCACAGGAAGGCAGGAATACAGGGCCTGTGATGTCCATATACCTGCTTTCGTTTGCATAGGGGAATCTTCATGTGCAGGGAAGTAGCCTTCCTTTAAACTGGTTTATTATTGTTGCTGGTTTTGCTTGATGACTCAAGCAGTAGCTTTAGAAATGGCTTACAGGTAACGTGTCTTGTTCTGTTCTTATGCTCTAGTTGCAAGAATTTAGATTTGCGGTTGGGGTTTGATCTGTGCACAGAGGAGAAGGATTTCATCTGTAAAAGGAAGAAGGTCGTTGCTGCTGCTTTGAAAAATGTTCTTCAGCTAGATGAAGACCTGCAGGAGGATGAAGTATGTGGGACAGCATTTTGGGAACTTAAAGTATTCTGTCCCACTTAGAATGAGGTGGTTGTGATGTACTTGCATGACTACCCATATAGCTCTTCCACATCTAGACTAAAATGTATAGGCCAGATTGTCACTTGCACCTAAGACCATATCCAAGGATTTTTGATACAGGGGACTGTCAGGAGGCCACTTATACCTCCTTTATTCTCTGCCAACCTCCATCCTCACTCAGGGACACCCAAAGCATGTATTTGTTGAGAGATGAACATATGTATAACCAAGCATGATGAAAGTTGGTTGCTTGGACTGAGACCATTTCTCCTCAGTTTAGCATCTCTCCCCTTCTCCGCTGCTACACTGGTGCAGCAACATCTGTCTTGTGTGTTTTTCAGTGTGTTACCTCTTGCTTTCTCCTCTCCTGGGGATCCCTGGACTCAGAGGTAGCTGCTCTGTGACTGGAGGACAGTAATCTGTTATGGGGCTGTGGTGCTTGGAGCCAGAGTCAGAGAGACTCTTCTGCAACTGGAAGAATGTACCTCTATGGGATTTCCTCTACTGCTCTGTTTGGCTCCCAGCACACCCATCCCTTGATGCTGTGTGCAGGACAGCATTTGTCAACCAAGTCAAAGTGCTCATGAACTTAAATAACAAGCAGAATAGGACTTGTTATTATTAAAAGACAATAACGAATTATTGAGTCACATTAATTAAAAAAAAAACCCAAAAACCAAAACCCTCAAAGCAGATGGTAAAACACAACGAAGACAAGATTAAAGGTAATAGCAAGATATGTTCCTGAAATGTTGTCTCAGTTTTTGTTAAGGGCTACCTATGGGACAAAGGGAGGATGGCTGACAGAATTACGGTACCCCTGAGGAAAGTAAGACCAAATTGCATATAGCATTGATGTCAGAGAAGGGGGAGGTAATCTGGGTAACAAAGAGGATGTTTAAATAAATCTATAAAGCTTGATACCATATGCCTGGAGAGTGTCAAATATTACATAAAGCATTTATATTTATATAAAACAGTTTATGTTTATCAAATATCAACTTAAAGGAAGAAAAAAAAATATGTAGGCAGCTTCTGCTCTGCTCTTCTGACCTCCGTTTTACTCAGGATTTTAAGATGTGTTTTGAGGGAAAGATGAGAGGAGAAAATTAAGAAGATACCAAAAAGACTCTTTACAAATCTGAAAACAGATCATGCCATCAGGAGCCATGCTTACAGCTTCTGACTTACTAAAGTATCACCAATCAGGAAGATACTTTCAGCATACACTAAGTCCCACCAAAGTTTACACAACTCAAACACCCACCTAAGTGCTGCCGTGAAGAGGGTGAACTGAATCCAAACTTACCTGAATATGGGTGCTGCTGTTACTTTTGCTACATGTCCATCACTTTTCTGTTTCATCTGGTAATGAATGACTCTGTGCCTTTGTGTGTTGAGCAGGTGCCAGTGGTGGCAGTCGTGACCGCAGCAGGAGGCGTGCGGTCCATGACGGCTATGTTTGGCAGTCTTCTGGCTCTCCAGGAGTTAGGTGTTTTGGACTGTGTCTCATACATCAGTGGTTTATCTGCCACAACATGGTAAGGAGAGTTGGGCTTTTGCTTGCTGTTTGTGTTAGCAGACTGATAACCTGGCGAAGCATGCTGCCTTGCTGACAGATTTTACTCAGTGTTATTCTGGGACTTGGCTTCTGGTGCTCACCCATTTCATGGTACCGCTCGGTGCTGTAGCCCTTATTTTTTTCTAGCTACAAGAAACAAATTGAGTGAGAACTACTGTATTTCTATAATTGTACTGAAATGTTTATAGAAACTAAAAGAAAAGAGCATAAATCAAGCCAGGATGGGTGGCCTGTATCTCCCTGTAGTCCAGTGTAGGTGACAAACCTACCCACAGCTGTTCTGTGGCTCAGACACATGCCTTTCTTCCATGCCCTATGTTATGAGTTATTCTAGGGGCTGGGCTTGTTTCTGTCATAAACTTGATGCCTGGTGAAGAGAATGGGTGGGAAATGTGTTTATTTTTTGACTCAGCTCCATTTCTCATTTCCCAGTTACCTGACAGAAAAAAATTCCTGTGATAGAGATGGGGGGTAGAGGTGTCGCAGTGTTTCACTTTTCATTTAAACTGGTTATTTATGGCTATCAGTAAGGGACTGAATAGGGTCTGATAGGCCAAAAATCTGTCATTTTCTTGGGAATGTAAGAAATGGGGATTGCTTCCTGGAGGAGAAGTAGACCTTTTGATTAGCAGTGCAGACTAGTCAGATGTTAATTGTGAGTCACAGAAGATGCTGCAGATGTGCAAGAGAAACACTGCAGCTGGAGTCCTGAGGACTTGAATCTCTGAAAGGCCACAGACCTGATCCCTAAGCATGCTTGAGAGCATTGAGGAAATGGAGAGAGAGCAAATTAGGGACATATTGTTTTCACTTGCTTTGTGTATCTCTTGGGTTATCTAGTTGCATGCAACACTTCACAAATCCTCTTGTAATATTCATCAGGCTCAACTCTTACACATCTCTGAAAAGGAGAATTTAAAAGAAAAGCCCTGAGAAACATGGGGTGTCGTGCATACAACGTTGACTTCCTTGCATGACTAGCAGGGGTCTAGAGATTTAAAATGTGTTCACTCTGGAGGGCTACACTAGAAAGAGACATAAGACAGAACTGGAACAAGTGGGGTTGGGGGTGAGAAAGGGTGACCAGAATCTTCCCAGACTCTGGGAACTGAAATTTCAAGCAGACTGGCCCTGTGTGTGCCAAGATTCTGAGGTGACCTCCTGCTCCATGCCCAAGGAGGGGAGTTCTTGCACTTGTCCAGGGCAATGTTTGCTGCTAAACTCCTCCTTAATGTTCCACACAACGCCTGAAACAGCTGAGGGAACTGGCCTCAGACAGAAGCTGAGGCTTGAACCTGGACAGTCAAAGGGCAATTTTAGTAAAAGCTTGTGGTAAGTTATGGGTGTTGCTTTATTACTCCCTTGATTCTGAGAAGAAACAAGCTAGGATGATTGTGAATGTATCCTTGTGGCAAAAGTATAGTCTAAATTCTGCTTGAGACATGAACATCTTTTCCAAGGTAGAAGTTGAAGGGCAAGCGCCTCATGTAACCTGAAACAAATGCTTAAGTGTGGTCTAAGCCCATGAATTATTATGTACCCAGTGATGAAAAGTGTTATGCTTCTTTTTACCAGGACCATGGCAAAGTTATATGAAGATGCAAACTGGTCACAGAAGGATCTCAGAGGGCCAATTGGTGATATCAGGAAACATGTGACCAAGAGCAAGACCCACTGTTTCTCGCTGAATCATACGAAATACTATGAAAAAGAGCTTTGTGAAAGAAAGCAAGAGGGGCACAAGCTGTCCTTTACAGATTTATGGGGACTCTTCATTGATTGTATGCTACACGATCAGGTATTATATATCCATCCCTTATTCCAGAGGATTTCTAATTTTTCACATCTAAAGTTCTGGATTCAGTTATAGGAGAAGCTCTCAAAACTTGTGAGAGGTTCTTTGGCTTCTTAGAAGAAAAATAACACAGTAAACCTAAAATGTAAGCATCTAGGGGAAATGTCTGAGCACGTAAAAAGTCAAAGTGTTAATGAAACTGATTTTCCATCTCTAATTTCAGATCAAATGAGCATTCTAGTAACGTATAGAGAAGAGATGGCTCTGACAGAGCTCTTTTTAGCACAGCCCTCCAGAGTGAAGGCATAGCAATATATAGCCATGCCAGCAAACAAAGCTGTATTGAGTGAAATGGGCCCTGGTTGACTTTTATCTGCAGCGCCTCCAAGGTAGCTAAATATCTTTATCTTTCCTTAAAGCAAGTCATATCCTAGCGACTGCGCAGACAAGTTTATTACATTTTCACTCTATCCCCCATTCCAAAATTCCCAGAAGCATCAATGATAGTGCTTTGATGAAGGTTGATGACAGATAATGCATGAACATATTTGTGTGGTCAAACAACTAAAGTACACAGAAAAAATTCTGCTGAGGTTCAGGAGATGTTTCATTTTTAGTCCACGCTTACGTACTGTATTAAGTCCATGCATCATGTTAATCTTTTACAATGTCTTCTGTTCTTTATAAACAGGAAAGTACTCACAAGCTCTCTGATCAGCGACTGGCAGTAAATCAGGGGCAGAATCCACTGCCCATATACCTGTCCCTCAATGTCAAGGATGACTTTAGCACTCTGGATTTTAAAGGTAATGATTATTATACACACTTCTATAAATCTAAGGAGTTTGGTGAATGTCTGGATGAATCTAAGAAATCTAAGTCTAACTGAATGCCAAAAGCTTTTACTGTGAGTCCAAGCTAATAAATCTTTTAAGTAATTTCTTTTTCCCCTGTCTTCACATCTGGGTTCCCGCTTGGATAAAAACCATGCATCCTTATACTATGGTAAGGAGATACCTGTGCAAAGGTGCTGTCCTGCAAGGGGCAAAGATGCCTTTTGCTGGCAGCCTTGAGGGCCACCACGGCTGTTCTTTCTCTCTTTCTTCTTATCCCCACCTACTCCTCACAGCCTGTTGCAGCTGCGGGGATTCCTGCCCAGGCAGCAGTAGTTGAAGAGACCTGTGAAGAGCTGGGGGAGGAGAGCAAGGAAGAGAGGAGAAGGGAAGATGTGGAGGGAGGTGAGAGTGAGAGGCAGCTCCCAGCAACCAGAGAGGGATCTTAGGAGGGGCAGCACTCTGTGCCCTGATCCATGATGCTGATCACTAACTATTTTCACGGCATTTTCTGGCCCAAACGAAGCAGGAGCTGCTGCAACTGAACCTGGTCATCTGCTTCTAAGCACAATCTGCAATCCCAATGTGTTCAGCCAAGGTCTGGGTGTGTTTTGGTCAGAGTTTTTTTAACTTCACATGGCAGTGATTATCAGAGTCTTAGAATGAACGGTAGCTGGTGTCACTGCTGACTCAGGAGAACTAAAAACACTACATCTTGTGCAGGGCCTTAGCAATCAGCACACTTGCAGCCCCAATTTTTGATTCCTAGCACAGAAATGGACCTGAACCCCAAGCTGAATGGATTTTCACAGTGTTAGTGGAGGAGGTGAATTTAGCTTTTGCATTTGCCAATCGAACACATAATACATTGAAGGGCACCTGTTTGTTTCAAACCATGATGGTTTGAACTGTCACCAACATGCTGAAGCTACAGGCCTTGTTCTTCCAACTTTTGATTCACTAAGTTGTTATTTTTACATGTGTTCAGGTGGATGCAATAAGTCCTTCTTGATGCCTTATTTGCAGAGTGGGTGGAGTTCACACCTTACGAGGTGGGTTTCCTGAAATATGGGGCCTTTGTTCGTTCAGAGGATTTTGGTAGCGAGTTCTTCATGGGTCAGCTGATGAAGAGGATCCCAGAGTCCCGCATCTGCTTCTTGGAAGGTGATTTACTATCTCAGAAAAACATCACCTTTATAACCACATAGTTGGCTACAGAGTTAGCATCTGTAACCGGCATAATAACTACTGGTCTGCAAGTAGCAATACTAGTACACCAGATAATGTATCTGATACAATTTAAATCTCAAATGAACCAGCCAAAAAATGACAAAAGAGGAAGCAAATTCTTGAGACAAATGCAATTAATTTGCTGAACTTCTTAGGTTAGGCCAAAAGAAATTGCCCACATTAGAACTGATCTTCTGGAGTATTTAAAATCACATTCTGACTTTTATAAAAACAGCCAAGTTTCTAAAATGGCCTTAGTAATAAGCCAGACATTATGTGGGATGGCATGGCCTTTGATATTCATACTAAAATTCATAATATTTCATAACTAAACCAATGCTAATTTAAACAACCACAGAGACTGAATCCAAGTAGGTAGCCATAGCTGAGCTCTAAAAATGCAAAGTGGTATTGAGTATGTCTTTTTTTTTTTTTACTTTCAAGGCACATGGAGTAATATATTTTCCCATAGTTTTATGGATGCTGTCTACCTCTCAGGTCATTCAGAGGACTTCTGGCACAGATGGACCCGAGACACTGAGTATGACATTGGTTAGTTATTTGGATTATTTTTCACTTACATCTGCCTCTTCTTCACACCTCTTTGAAATGTGAAACCCGACATTTGGTGAAGGGTTTGGTTTTGTATCCTGTTTCTGGGCTTGGTGACACCAAGCCCTTGGGAATGAAGGAAAAATAGGGGTGAAACAGTTGTGCTGGAAAACAGGAAAAAACATTGCTGCTCACTGTGCAACAGCCCTAGGGAGTTTTGTTAGTCATGAGAGGGTTACCATGAGTCCTTTGGGGAGGGAGAAGCCAGACGGGGAACAACAAGGTGATGCCTTGACATTGAAACCCACCTCTGCCCAGAACAGTCTGCAGATGGTGGTTTGGCTGCCCAGCCCTTCTTTGTTATTGTTAATATCAGAGAAACACTCCAAATGCATATATATACATCCTCTTATCCTTCCTACAGAGGAACAACCTGCTCTGCCCGAGAAGCCTCATGCACAGACAACTTGCTTATCCATTCCCAGTGGTTACCTTTCCAGTACTCTTCGAGGAATGATGACTGGACGGCCAGTGGTTGCAACTTACCATAATTTCCTCAAGGGCTTGCAGCTACATAACAAGTATTTAGAGAATGAGAGCTTTTGCATGTGGAAAGGTAATACCAAATTGTTTTAGATGCATCTTTGAAGGTGATTTTAGTGCTGATACTTGCTGAGGGCAAATATTTGATAAGTTTTAGCGTCAGGGCAAATTTTGATCAATATTATTTGATTAATATGACTGTGGAATTGGTGTTGCTGAGCCTCAGATGATTGACTGCTGGTCTTGTTTCTGTCTTGGAGAAGCTGCAGCAGGCTTGCTTGCATTCCTTCCTAGGAAAAGCTGCAAAAGAATGACTTACAGCTTCCGCAGAAGCTAAATAGGCGCAAATTTACACCTTTTACAAAAGCAGCTTAATATGTATCACTTTGGATGAAGCAGATTCTCAGAACTACTCCCTCTTACTGATCTCGGAGCTGAGCTATTGATGCTAAAATTGTGTCAAAGACAAATATTTCACTTTGGGCTTTGTGTCAGACTAACGTAAGTGTGTCTGTCTGTTCTTTCCTCATTATGCTGATTTGGAAAAAAATTGACTCACTCCTGCAATCATTAATTGATAATATTATTTTTGACTTTCAGACACAGTGCTTGATTCTTCTCCCAACCAGCTAAATGAAATGGGTGACTACCTCAAGCTGACAGATACAGCTTTCTTCATTAACACCAGCTGCCCACCCATTCTGAGGCCAGAGAGGAAAGTGGATGTCATTTTGCATTTAAATTACAGCTGCGGATCACAGACTCTGGTGATGTTTTCAAGTAGTGATTCTTTTTCTATATGGCTCCAGCAGTGAAATTACCATATTTCTCTTTTTTTTTTTTTTTTTTTTCCTCCAGAAAATGGTCCGGTTTTTACGAAGTTAAATGATCATATCAGTGATACTGTTATGATATTATGTGACCATAATGTAACTGTCTTTATCAAGGCTATTTTTAGTAGCTCTCTGGGACACGGACATGGACATAGATACATAGGAGATTATTTACTCTGTCTTTGCAGATTTGTCACTGTGGTGCCAAGTTCCCCAATAGTTAGTTAAATAACTCTTACAGTGCAATTAGGTAGTACATAATTTTGCTGGTTTTAAATGAAAACTTTGGGTTTTTCTTTTGTGTTTGACTGTTGGTGTTTGCATAATTTTCAGTCAGATTTTTGCTGTTGAAGAAACATTGAGGTGTGTATGTGATTGAAATGAAAGTAATTTATTTGTAGGAGGGCATGAAGACATTTATTGTTAGATGCCTTGAATAAAGACATGCAAGAACATGTGATCTGACATACCATGTGTAATCAAAACTTCCTGATCCAAATCCACTACTATGCCCACTAAATCACAAAAATTATCCGAATTCATATAAATTTCAGAAGACAGTAATCTTGCTTTAAAAATATACAGTGTTAGCAAATCAACCAAATTTCTATTACTCAGGATATATTAAAATCAAGAGGGTATGCTTGTTCCATTGCATAGTTAGCTTTATTTGTAAACGTACAGATCAATCACAAATTGCCTAGTGTAGCAAAATACAGTTATGGGGCTTAGTAGCCTTATTTCAACCTCTCTTTGTGTTGCAATTCTCCTCTCTGTTGAACCAGCCACTGGACCTATTCTCAGAGTACTGTTTGGAGCATGGGATCCCATTCCCTGACACGGACCTGAGCCAGGAAGACCGGGAACACCCGAAGGAGTGCTATGTGTTTGAGGGGAGCTTAAAGGCACCCATCTTGGTCTATTTCCCACTGGTGTGTGATACCTTCCAAAAATACAAGGCACCGAGTAAGTTAACAGCATAAATTAATCATTTTTTGAGGTTGTTACATCCAGTTTATCTATTTAATTTGTTCCTCTTCTAAAACAAGAGGCTGACAAGCTTCTCAGTTGGATAAATTATCATATTCCCAGTCCTGTTGTGATAGATACAGTGTTGGCCAACTAATCAGAAATTGAACTGGAGAGTTTTAAAATTAAAAGCATGAAGAGCTGTAGCTTGAGGCAAAACCCCTTATCTGGCATCTGGGAGAGTTTGCTTTCTTTTGATAATGAAGGATAGGAGGCAGCTAATTAAGTTATATACAGTGTCACTTAACAGTTTTGTAATGAGGTACTACTTTGTTCACAAAGCTAGAATCCTCTTGTTACTTTGGTTACAGGGAAAAAACTGAGAATAGAAAGTGCTGAAAACATCTAATGGTGCAAAGGATTTGCCAGGGAAACAAGCTGCTTTGATATTTGTAATTTTTGAAAAGTTGCCAGATAATTTTCTTTAGTTCAGCAATGGAATAAGTAGTGAATAGAATAAGTAGTGATTATTTGTTTCACCAGAAAAACTACTTGGCAAATTCCATTTCAGTTTACAAATACTTTTCCATGCATCAACTCCAATTTTCTTGTTGCTAATTTAGTATGATCCAGGGAAGTTTCCTCAAAAACTGAATAAAAATCCAAATACCAGATTACTGGAAAAGACCTCATATAGTCCATAATCTTATTTGTCCTACTGCATGTACTTAAAATCTTAGCCACCTGAGAGGGACAATTGCCATCCAGGAGCTTCCTGGTGTTATTTTCTACCAGTTGCTAGATAAGGAGCTGCCATCTCAGTACCCAATGGAAAAGTTAAAAATACAAAATTTACAAATCTGCAAAATTGAAATATTTTGATGGAAATCTTTAATTTAGAGAAGAAAGCATTTTCAGTGGAAAAATTGTTCTGTCAGTTGATACTAGATCAGCTGTGACTGTAGGCAAGCAGCGAAGTCGTGGATTTTATTAGTGCAGTAGGGGTAGTATCTATACAGTAACTAAATCTTGAACCATTTTCCTAAGAGAATTAAGTTTCTTGTGGCTATTACTCTGTATTTCGCATTGCCTGGTAGGAGTCTTCTACCTCAGTTGTGTTGCTGTGTTGAACTTTGCTATATTCTTACTTCAGATGTGGAGCGTAGTCCCGCAGAGGTGGAGCATGGAAGAGTAGAAGTGTCCAACTGTATTGCTCCCTATGGCACTGGTCTACTTACATACACTGAAGAGAATTTCAACAAGTTGCTGAACCTGTGTAGCTACAACATCCTGAATAATAAACATTTAATTATTCAGGCTTTGCGAACTGCAGTGGAACGAAAGAAGCAGTTTAAAAACTGTTTGTCACCTCAGTTGTCTAAACTCTCTTAAAGTGTTTCACAAATCTCATCAGAAGGAGATATACAAGTATTTTGGTAATGGACTAATAAATATTCAAGGAACATGAATACATACAGCATGAACATCCATGGTAGCTCGTTAAAAAAAAGAAAATGAGGTATTTTATTCAGTACTGTGTGTGAGGACTAATGCTGGTTCTGGCATTAAAGTCATTGGCATGACAATTTTAAAAATTCTCTTCACTGTTTGAGAAGGAATAGAAAGGCAGTTATAGAGCTATAAGGTCCTGTTTGGATATACAGACATATAAGAATGAGATTTCAACTCCTCAAAAGTCTGTGCTGGATTTGGATGCAAATCTTGGTGGTGTGAGGTCTTTGAACCAGAGACCACATCAAAGATCAAGCCAGCCTTGCCTTGTTCAAAGATCTCTGCTTCTGACAGTAAGGAGTAAATCAGATACAAAAAAATGTTTGCACCAAGAAAAGGAGGCTGATAATTGAAGAGTGGAACTGCACACGATGTCTTCTGTTTCCTCAGGATCCGTCTGTTAGGAAGAAGTCTAATGTTCAGTGAATTTACCTGCTTGGCTGTCTTTGCACTGAGTCTACATTTTTGTTGGAATACCCCAGAATGATCAACATATAATAGCCTGATTTTTCTGTCAACTGTCTCACAAAAATCATCTGACTGCATCAATTTTTGCTGAACTTCTCTCTGAACCAAGTAGATTTTGAAGCTGAGGATAGCAGTTAAGATTTCAAATCCTACACTTAGTGGGTTTGGAGAAATGGTTTTAACAGCATAACTTTTGGCTATAACCATGTCTTCATTTATTCATCTGCTGCAAGCTCACAGATGTTCCTGATGGCAACAAAATTTGTCATACCAACTCCTTTGACTTCTGCAATGTTATGATGGTCAGTCTGTAGCTGTTGCTATTATTTTATTCCTACTGCTGTCCAAAACAAAGACGGGAGAGCATTCATGAGATTTTCATGCTTGTTTTAGATAAATGCTTGTTTAAGCAAATATATTTAACTGGTAATTCTTAGATCCTATTTTCTCTTGTATATATGAATATACATACAGTGTAATAGCAACCATTCAAATACTGAGAACCCATGCATAATCTTATTAAAAATAAGAATCTTATAGATACAATCATTGAAGCATATTTTATTTTTTGTTTTTTTTTTTGTTTTTTTCATGAAGTTTAATCGACTCAGCTCAGCTAGTGAGTTGTTCTGGGAAAAAAATGCTTCTTGTTTCCAATACTGAGAAATCAAATATTGAGGAAACAAAGGTAGCCATGAGCTTTGCTTATGACCTTTGTGGAAGGATGAAAGAAAAGCTGCCACTTCACCAGTGGAGCATGAAAAATGGAAGGAAACTCTGCAGATGATTGGGGTGATAATGAGAGGTTTACCAGTACAAATACTGGTATTTGCAAGAACCGAGGTATTTACTCAGTAACAGAGTGCAGCACTTGACTAGCACTGTATATATGTCTATATTTTCATCAATCTCTTCTGTTCCCCTTTGCAGTCATCTCATTCATTTCACTGGTATGAGTAAAAAATAATAAAAAAAAGCACATCCATCTGCATGTTGACAGTATGGCCACATTACCCTGGGATCGTGGCATCTTGGGTGTCCCTCTCAGGTGCCATAGTATGTTGGTTTTGACTGGGATAGAGTAAATGTTTTTCACAGTAGCTGGTATGAGTGGGTTTTGCATTTGTGCTGAAAACAGAGTTGATAACACAGAGATGTTTTGGCTACTGCTGAGCAGTGCTTTCACAGAGTCAAGGCCTTTTCTGTTTCTCACACCACCCCACCAGCTAGTGGGCTGGGGGTGCACAAGAAGCTGGGAGGGGACACTGGTGGGACAGGTGACCCCAACTGACCACAGGGGTATTACACACGATATGATGTCGTGCTTGGCCTATAAAGCTGGAGGAAGAAGAAGGATGGGGGAAACATTTGGTGTGATGACTTTTGTCTTCCCAAGTAACCGTTTTGTGTGACGGAGCCCTGCTTTCCTGGATTTGGTTGAACATCTGCCTGCTGTTGGGAGGTAGCAAATGAATTCCCTGTTTTGCTTGTGCGCAGCTTTTGCTTTACCTGTTACACTGCCTTTATCGCAGCCCACGAGTTTTCTCATATTTACCGTTCTGATTTACTTCCCCATCCCATCGGGGAGGAGTGAGTGAGCAGCTGCATGGTGCTTAGCTGCTGGCTGGGGTTAAACAATGACACACAGTCAGAAGGCAATGGGCTCTGTCATCCAGTCTTACAGATCTTTCTTTATTAAGCAGGAGATAACATCATACTTTCTTATCTCTAAGACAGTCCTGTTTTCTGTGCATCAGTGCAATTAACAGGAGGTAATACCAGCAGGTAGCTCCTGTCAAGCTTTGCTCCAGTATGAATCAAACCAATAAAGTCTCCCTACATAAGAGGAAACTGTTGGCAGTAACATTTGCATCTCCTTTTCATGGATCTAAGGTGGTCAAGTCAACAACTCTTTTCTTTTCCTCAGTTACTGATAAATCTTTCATTTTCAACTCTGCCCTCTTAACCAGAAAGCCAGTTTTTCACCTTCTTTTCTTGCCCTTGGTTAGGATAATTTAATGTTACATCTCACCAGTAAGACAGCAATAGTTCTCTGTAAGCAAAGAAGAAAGAAGATGTCACTCTGACAACTCAGTTGTATTCATAGTTTATTTTTAAGCAATGATAAAATGATGTTTTAAAAAATTGATTTTTTTTTTTTTCCTAGTATCTTAAGTACTTTAAAGATTTTTGGGATTCATCTTTACAGATCCAGGAAGACGTAACAGAGGGCAGTGCAGTTTGTGCTTGGTATATTCCACTGACTGTTTTTTGATGGTTGCAACACTTGGCACTGGGCCTTCAGATTTGTTCACCCAAGGTGTGGTGATGATGTGTGTTTTTGGCAGCAGATCCAGAAAATTGGGATGGCATAGAATGAGCTGAGGAAAGGGTCCATTTTAAGAAATCTAGGCCTGTTGAGTAAGCCAGTGAAAAATCGTAGACTGACAAAATTGTGTAACTTAGCAGCTTGATATTTTGACTTGAAGAAAAGTCAGGCAAATGCTAGTGTTTGAGTTGGAACCTGGCTCCAAGGATCTAACACTGCATGAAGCTAACATTTTCCCTGGGCTGACCAAGCTTGGTGGTCTTACCTTGGTGGCTTGTGAGTTTTCTTCACAAGGGCTCATTTGGTTTCTTGTCTAAGAAAGGAAAGGTTTCTTTTTCTGCCCTATTAAAACCTGTTCAAGTTGTTTGCATTCCAGCAACACTTCAGAATCCTGCCTGTGATGTGATGGTGAAAGGCAGTGTAAAAGGACAAGGGAAGAGATGTCTGTTTGAGTGGCTTGCCAGGTATTAATAAGAAATAACAAAGGAGAGATGTTCACTATTACTGGTGCTATTTTTAAGGAAGGAGCTGAGGCTCAGTGACATAGCAGCTGGATTTTTCAAAGTGATTCAGCATTGGCATAGTTGTTCCATTTAAGGTCCAGGGAGGTCAACAACAATTCCTTTTTTTTGAAAACACCTGCTTGTGACCTGTCACACAAGCTCTACTAAATGTAATGGCATGATTCTGTAAGCAATTAGCTGTGAATCTATATAGTTTCTGCTAGGGCTCACATCTCTCAGGCTGACTGTAGATGAAGTTACCCCCTTAATTAGCTGGTGACATGAAGCAACTTCATGATATTCTACGAATTGTTTCAGATTCAAATTGCTTCTAAATTTCCCTGTAAAGGTCCTTGGCTATGTGTCTTGCCACATTTATGCCACAGGAATTACTGGCTAATTAACTGACACAGGCTGGTGCTGGTATTCCTCACGCCTGTGGTTTGATGGGGTTAGGGAAGAGAAAAAGCTTCTCGAACAGTGTCTGAAGCGCTGAATGAACCTGGAAAGGTCAGGCAACCTCAGACTGTTCCTGCAAAGGTAAAGAGAGATGCTGCTGGATGCTCAGATCTATGGAACACAGGGAGAGGCAGAGCTAAAGGTTGTGAGCTGCTGCTTTTTGAGACAAGCATTGGATTTGAAATTCTGTTGCAATAAAACTGAAGGCAGGATTGCATACATTGGAACAGCTGGGCCAGTATTTTACTGATGGATTTTGGAAGGCAAAACTGCCCGATTGCTTCCAGTGAGTGAGTAGGAGGAGCGAGATTTTATCTGTCCAAAACATATCAAAGGCATGTGGAATTGTTTTAATCAAGTTTCTCAATAGTCTTTTGAAGACAGAAGTCCTCCTTCATATATGTCATAATCAGAATAGTGCCTTAAGTAAAAATATAATCATCCCCTGCCCCAATCAGATACTGTGATCTCTGTCTCCAGTGACTGATTTTGAACCTTTCATTCTCAGGAATTTAAATTCAGATTCAGATAGAAGGTCTCTCCTGCTTACAAATGGATGATACAAAAATTTTCAGACTTTTTTCTCTAACCTCTGCTCCTGGTCACCTTCTCCAAGAGTGTTTTCTTAGGAAATCCTTTTTTGCATCTTATGTGATTTTTTTTTTACCTTCTTTACTCTTTTTTTACCTTGAAAATCATGTA
>NW_010315695.1:0-3476 GCF_000700745.2 Antrostomus carolinensis
TTGAGAGGTTCTATTAAAATACAGTTTATTAGAAGTGTTATAAAAAGAGTAGTGGTGCTACAAAAGGTGAATTACTTGGCAATGAAAACTCATGACAATAATAAAAGACTTGTCAAAGGAAACCTGCACACACCTGACTCTTTATGAAAAAACTAAAACTTACCGTGTCTTAGCAAACACCAGTAACGTCAACTACCTACAGTGAACTAAACAATATCAAAATTTACAGTCATTTGGCAACACCAAAAACTTATCACAGCACTAAAAACTAATGATCACTTGACGATGCTTAAAACTTATAACAATGTCACCCTTATGTGCCAGGAATGCAGTTAAGCTGGGAAAGAAAAAGGAAGAGTGAAAGAGAAAAGAGTAAAAGGAAGGTGACAGAAGAGTTTCCAGAGAAAGGAAGATGGGAAAAAAGGGAAAAGGAGAAAACTTCCAGCAGATTTTGGTCTACAAAGTTCTCAGGTCTCCACCTGATTTTCTTCAATTATCATATGAAGCACCAGGTGATGCAATGTTATTTCACATTAGACATGGTGGGAAGTGGTAACCATCTTTGTGCACACGCAGCAGTCATTTGGTGCCTCTGTGGGCCCCTTTGACTTCCTTAACTGCAAGGGAGTGAGGAAGGGAGTTGGTGGGGTGTCCTTCGAACATCCCACAGCTTCTCTTGTCGGACACCTGGAAGATGTGAGCTCATCTCTAATTATCAGTAAGGCTGCTCCTCCTTTGATTAGCAAGGCTGCTCATCTGTTGAGGCAATTGGTCTTTTTGAGACAAAACACTCACTTTTCTGTCTTTTGCAGATGTCAAGATGGTATGAGGGCAGGATTGACTGTGTCCCTGTGGTGTCACAGTGGCAAGAGGGCAGGGCTGACTGTGTCCCCAC
Organism: Antrostomus carolinensis; assembly: GCF_000700745.2. NCBI lineage: Eukaryota > Metazoa > Chordata > Aves > Caprimulgiformes > Caprimulgidae > Antrostomus > Antrostomus carolinensis. The sequence goes on from NW_010315695.1 coordinate 896, forward strand.
GACATCACAATGTCAGGAGCACAGGTTTCACTGTGTCCCTGTGAGGTGAGAACAGCAGGAGACATTTTAGGTTTTGTGCACCTGCACTCTGGAAGAACATGGGAAACTAAAAAGTCCTGGACCAGGGATCAACATTTCTGAGCATCTGGCTAATGCTGAATGATTGACTCTGAGTGCCAACCAAAAAGAGAGTGTTTCAGTGAAGCTTTGTACCCTGCTTTCCTGCATGAGGAAAGAGTTGTCAAGACCTCCAAGTGTAACTCACTCTGTGCAAAGAGTTATAGGTGGCACGGACAGTCCAGAACAGTGATCTTTTGGGGTCTGGGATCTGTGCAAGACACACACACACAAAAAAAGTTGTAGATATCTAGCATTTTTTAAAAATGAAGAAACAAAGAAACAGAATGAAAGATGCAGTGTGGAGGAAATGTTCTATTGCAAATTTATGCTGCAAATATTGTTGCTGTCATTACGTCCTTGCTTTGTTTTGGCTTCTTTTAATATACTGATCTTTGAGGATCAGGGAGTTAAAAGCTTGCCAATCATTCAGTGATCTGTCTTAATAGGACTTTGGCCAGTTCTTTAATTGTGATTATTTTATAATTTCCTGTGAGTCTAAAACATTTCTTGCATGCTTATGACTTGTGGAAAGTGACGCTCATGGGTGGCAGCTTGAGCTTGGCACAGCGTTGAGGAGTGGGTTTAATTTTAACAGTGAATCTGATCAGTTCTGGTTTGTTTGTTCAAAAACAAGAAAAATCCCTCTGTGCCTTTGTGCTGCCAGTTCTGGAGGGAAAGCAGGTGGGAGCTGGTACAAAGGAGCTGTAACTCCCAGCTGCAGACTGCAGGGGAGAAGTCTGATGGAAGGGAAAGGGATGCAAGTCCAAGGTGGCTGATGAGAGACAGGATGGGACTGAGGAGTAAGGTTGTCCACACTGTGTCAGACCTGAAGGGACAGCTTTTCCTTCCTGTCCAGGTCTCCTTAGGAGAGACTAAGGATCAATATCAATCAGAGAATTCTGCGATCACCTCTTCTCTAAAACAAAAAAACTACAATTTAAAAAAAAAGGCCATTTTTAATAGAAGCTCTTGGAAATATTTCTCCGTAACTACACTAGGAAACTAATAGAAACTAGAGCTTGCTTTGTTTTAATGAGCCCCATGGTGCATTTGGAGCAGAGTCCTTGCACCCCAGGTACTGAGAGAAGATTGAACAAACCTTCCCATGAGTCAAAGTCAGAAGAAGAACCTGAAGTACCTTGAAGTATTAATGAGTCCCACTGAGGGCCAGTGCTAACCAAGGCTCCCCAGGGACTCGTTAGAGCAGAGAATTGGAGGCCATGATTGCAGGTAGGCCAAGGCCCTGTGCAGGCAGCTCAGCTGCTGAGAAAACCCTGGCTTGGTTTGATGAAGCAGAAAGGCCAAGCCCTGAGCCCCAGCCCCTGCAAGGCAGATCCTGTCCCTCAGCCATTGCTCGGGGCTCTTCCTGGGGCAGTGGGGTGTGTGATGCTGAGTGAAGGACAATGGTGGGACAGTTTCCACCTTTAATGAGTATGTGCAAGGAGGCAAGGAGGCCCCAGTGCCTGAGGACAACATGTCTCCTCATAGGCATTGGCCACAGAGACGATTGGCAGAGCGAAGAAGACAAAGACTTGGGTTCTCTTGGCAATTTCTATCCTTGACAGCACCCTTTGGCATCTCCACCACACGTTGTCCCACACTCTCCCAGTTTCTTTCTTTTCCCTGCAGTTTGTAGACAACCATCTTGCTTCCCTGACTGGTTCTCACCCTGTCATTTCCGTACATTCACTGATGTCTGTTACTCTCACCCTCTCTTCCTTGAAACACAAAGACATGGGCTGATCTCTGACTCCTTCTGGATGGATTGTCATGAGCTCCTTCCAGCCCAGGATCTCAGCCCAGCTCAGCAGCAGAAGCCCAGACCAAGGGATTTTAATAACTGCCTCATGTGGGTGAGACGCTGAATTCATGACCCTCAGCCACTGAGAGGAAGTTGAGGAAACCTCTCCAGAAGTCAGTGTCAGGAACGTGGATTGCTTGTTGTCTCACAGCAATACCCTTTGAGTACCATTTCTTCCTTTTCATGTCCATTTTCCACTTTCCAAGCTGCACTATGTGGCAGAGTTTCTCTCTCCTGTTTTTTCCTATCTCCAAGGAAAGCTCCAGCATCTGGGAAACAACTCTTCAAGCAGGTATCTCAACCCATCATCCTTCTTTTGGCCTTCCACCTCACCAGACAAAAGTAACCTCACTGTGATCTTCCAAGGCTGCTGGCTTTTCAGATTCTTGGATAACACAATCACACTCTCTGCCTGCTGCTATGCCATGATGTGCTCAGGCAGAAAAGAGATGACAACCAAAATCCGAGTCCCCTTCCAGGAGCGAGCCTGCTTGCTCAGGCAGAGAGGATCTCATGGTCAATGTGACAACCAGGTGCCTTCTACTGGCCTGTCAGAGAGGCTGGCAGATGTGAGCTCTAAAGCATATATCTGGTCATGAGTCAAGGGCTGACCCATCAGCTGTTTCAGAAAGAAGTGACCTCACAGTCCCTTTCCCAGTC
>NW_010315695.1:3535-5209 GCF_000700745.2 Antrostomus carolinensis
GCTGTTGACCCATCCCCTCCAGAGGAAGAAGTGACCTCACAGCCCCATTCACAGCCATTGGCTTCCTATGGGATTATGCATTCCTGTGACACAGTTGACCACTGTACCCAACCATCACCCTCCTTGGGCCAAGTAACTGAGCAGATAAATGTCAGCTTTTTTAATGAACTTTACCTAAGAGATTTCCTACCACCAGTTTGAGTGCTCAGAGGGATACTGGATTTATTCTGTGGCATTTTATATCTCTGCTTCTGCATCTCTTTTTTTTCTTCTTCCTCTGTCTGTTCTCTCCTCACAGAGCTCTCTAAGGGAAAGATTCATTAAATCCCAGAGTAATGCAGGTGGGAAGAGACCCCTGAACAGTGTTGTCCTGGCTCTGGCTGGGGTGGAGTTCACTTTCCCCACAGCAGCCCAGATACTGCTGTGCTTCACACTCTTGGCTGAAACCATGTTGGTCACACACCAATGGTTTGGCTGTTACTGAGCAGTGCTCGCACCGCATCAAGGCTGCCTTTGTCTTGACCCAGGAGGTTTTTCTCCCTTGTTCTGCTGAGGAGGGGGAGTGAGAAAATGGATTGGTGGGCACCTGATGGCCAGTCCAGTTTAACCCACCACAGTCATCTTGCCCAACTCTCCTGCTCTGGCATCGTGAACTAGATGAGATTGCTCAAGGGCTCCCTGCAACTTGACATCATGCACAAAGGAGTTGGAAGTGCATTTAGTCCCATCATACAGAGAGGTACTAAAAGCTGTTCCACAGTGGTGGTCAAGGGCTGGTCACTGAGGGATGCTACTAGAAAGTGGCTGCCAAGAGAGGACTTTGTACCAAGGATGATGTTTGACACTTATCGTTCTCTCAAATTCCCACCCACCACATCTCCCACAGCTTCAGTCCAGCTGTCAACAAGCTGGCAATAAGGAGACTACAGGAGATCATGTCAAAGGTCCTGCTAAAGGCCGGGTACAAAACATTCCCTTCTTTTCCCTCCCACATGTGTGTTCTGCAGTTCCTTCTTGTCCTTCAAATGCCTGGAGATGGCTGCAGGATGACATGCCATAACACCTTCCCTGGTGATCCTGACCAATCTGGAATTCTCTCTTTCCTTTTCCCTGCCCTTTTTGAAGACTGGTTTCATCTCTGCCTTTTCCAAGACAGCAAAATCTTCTCTGCTGCCTCGGCCCTTTTCAAGGTATTTGTCATGGTTTCACTGCAGGAACGTTCCATCACTGGGGCAAAATCAAAGAAGAAGTGGTCCAAAACATCAGGGCCACAAAATGCATCAGGGACAAGAACAAAATGATTGCTGTAGGTGACAGAAATCCCCCCAGCCGAGATCTAGTTGTCTTCTGGAAGCAACCCTTCCAGTTCATGAGCCCTGCAGAGAGCAGGGTGTGGCATACAGCCAAGGGCTCATGGTAGGATGTGGCCAACCGCAGGAATCATTCTACAAATGCAAAAGGTCCAAAAGGAAATGGAGGCATGAAGAAAACAGGACAGGCTGAGGTGATCAGTTGCAGGGCACGGCCAGGGAAGTGGTAGACCTGTAGCAGGTTTCCAAGTTTTCCCCCAACAGCCCATTGACGAGGAGAATGTTCCCAACCACCAGGTCATGAGAGAGAGGAGGAAAAAAATTTTTCTGAAAGTTGAGGACATTCCCCATTCCCATTACAAGA
>NW_010315696.1:0-2729 GCF_000700745.2 Antrostomus carolinensis
CTCCCGGCGCTTGGGCGGGAGGGTCACGTGCAGAGGCTGTTTCAGGAGGTTTTCACTTTCGGTATAAAGCACTATCTCTTGCGCAGTTCCAGAGAGTTCAGTTTTATGAAAATCCGGCATTAATTTTTTGACCACTTAGGGGAAACTAATGCTTAGAACGAAGTCATTTCCAGTAAAGAGTTGTTCTCTTGTTTTTACTTTAAATGGAACTTGCCTTTTTTTCTTTCTTTCTTTCAGAAACACTTTTCACACCCTTGTGTGACATGCAAGTCCTTCTCATGATATGGGTTCATAGAAGCAAAGAATCATTTTGGTTGGAAAAGACCAAAAACCTAATACTGCCCCGTCTCTACCTCTAAAACCATCCCCCTAAGCACCTCATCTACACATCTTCTAAATATCTCCGGAGATGGTGATTCAACCACCTCCCTGGGCAGCCTGTTCCAATGCTTGACAACCCTTTTGGTGAAGAAATTTTCCCTGACATCCAATCTAAATCTCCCCTGGCACAACTTGAGGCCATTTCCTCTCATCCTATCACTCATTACTTGTGAGAAGAGACTGACACTGACCTCACTACACCCTCCTTCCAGGTAGAGAAGGTCTCCCCTCAGCCTCCTTTTCTCCAGTCTAAACCCCAGTTCCCTCTGCTAATTTTTCTCTAGGCCCTTCACCAGCTTCATTGCTCTTCTTTGGACACGCTCCAGCACCTCAATGTCTTTGTTGTAGTGAGGAGCCCAAAATGGAACACAGCACTCAAGGTGTGGCCTCACCAGTGCTGAGTACAGGGGGACAATCACTTCCCTGGTCCTGCTGGCCACACTATTCCTGATACAGGCCAGGATGCTGTTGGCCTTCTTGGCCACCTGGACACACTGCTGGCTTATATTCACGTGGCTGTTGTCCAACACCCCCAGGTCCCTTTCTGCCGGGCAGCTTTCCAGCTGCTCTTCCCCAAGCCTGTAGGGTTGCACAAGATTGTTGTGACCCAAGTGCAGAACCTGGTACTTGGCCTTGTTGAATCTCATACAATTGGCCTCGGCCCATTGATCCAGCCTGTCTAGATCCCTCTGTAGATCCTTCCTACCTTCAAGCAGATCAACACTCCCTCCTAACTTGGTGTCATCTGCAAACTTAACCTCTTCTTGAGCTAAGATCAGCAAAGAACAGCTGATATAAATAAATAAATACCCTGCTATCAGAGCTCTAAGTAAACCAAGTAGAAATCAATCACTTCCTTTCCTTTTTTTTTTGGTGCTTAGGCAACTTGACTCCAGGAGGTCACAAAAGGTACAATCGAGTATATTTGGACATCTTAAAGTGTTATGTATTGTACCATGTCAAATCTCTTGCATGACACAGAGTGTTTTAACAATCTCTTTTAAGAGAATTTGATATGTCTACTTTGTCGACTTCATTTCCTTAAGTCCTATGTATATATCCAAAAGATCCTATATACCATTTGGAAAACTCACCACGTTTATAGAAGCAGATGTAGAGATACTAGGCTTGAGAAATTCTGGTTTGCAAATTCCAGGTTGTAAAGGGATATGCTCTTTTGTGCCTGAGCTTCCCCTTGTCTCTCCATTTTGTTTTCTTTTTGGGCAGTTTGTTATTCAGTTGCCACATGAAGTCCTGGAGGGCGAGAAAGGGTATCCATCGGTCTGCCTCGTTCTTAAACTTTCCTCAGGCCGCAGCCCAGATCCCTTCTGTCTGTATGGGACAGGCTTCCCTCCTCACACTGAAGTCCAGTCTGACACCTTTCTTTTGGTCTCTGGCAGGAGGAGCAGGCTGCTGTCACTGCAAATAAGGTGGCTGAGTCATCCTGCTCTGTTCATCTTTCTGCAACAGAGAAAACTCCAGCTGGGGCTTTTAGCTTTCCTGTGCTCATGTGTGGCAGTTTTGGAATGAACTATGAAATCCATTTACAGCCCATTAACAAACAGTTATATTTGCATCTGGATATCAAAGCAAGCTGTTTGCTGGAGTTCAAAGGCAGCTTTGCAAACATTAAATCTGGTAGGTAAGGAAAATGACAAAGGAAACTCTGATATGATTGCATTTCTGTCCCCTGCTTCCTTCGTGTGCTTTGCATGCATGTAGCTTCAGGGAAAGAATTAAATACGAAGGATTATCTTCCACAGGTTAGTTCTGACTTAACAGTCGTTGCTCAACAGTACACTTCCTGGGTGGGTTATGCCTTTGTTAGATTTATGTGCCTATAGTGCAGATGCACGAGTCAGAGAAGTCTCCTCTTATAGTTAGTGAGGAGAAATAAGCATTTCCAGGGCCTAGTTCAGCTGGCCAAAGGCAGGTATTGACTAGCTCTGCACTAATTGGAAAGTGTGTCGGAGATGACTCGTGCCACTGCAGGCAAGTGCTGGAAGTGCTTTGTCCCTTCTTTTCAAAAGTAGAGGTAACAGTTCTTCCTGGGAGAGGATACGATGGTCATGGCTGTGAGTTGCTCAAGTGCCTCAGAAATGTCACCTAAATAGAGAGTACATAAGGTAAATAGATAAAGCAGAAAGCATGCTTGGGATGTGGGCACTGGAGAGAGGAGCACAAAACATCATGTCTCGGTGATGGGCAGTATACCGGTTCTTTCTTTTTTCTCCAATTTAGCACAAAGACAAAATCAGTGTTTGGGTTTTGAAAATAAAAGTATTGTGAAGGTATGTTTTTATTTGAAGAAAAGCTCTAAGGAATCACAGAATCACAGAATGTTGGGG
>NW_010315697.1:0-645 GCF_000700745.2 Antrostomus carolinensis
TCAGTTTAAAACCATTGTCCCTTGTCCTGTCTAGACAGGCCCTGGTAAAAAGTCCTTTTCCACCTTCCTTATAAGCTCCCTTTATATATTGAATATATAAATATTGATTAGGTTGTAGCTTTCCAGCCGCAGCTTCCAGCTCCTCCTTGTTCCCCATGTGGGCTATTGACTGTGACACCGTTTAGAGGAACATGCCCTAATTCCTCTGAGGCATATTTCACTAGTGTTTCCTTGTTGGTTCCTAATGCATCAGCAGCCTCTGGCTCTTCTCTGTTGCTCAAAACTCCAACCCCTTTCCCTGCTAAGTTTAGTTTAAAGCTCTCCATATAAGTATGGCCAGTTTGTTGGACAAGACCCTCCTGCCCTACTTGCACAAGTGAATCCCATCAGGTCCCAACAGACCTGGCTTCTTAAAGGTAGATCCATGATCATAGAAGCCAAAACTTTTAAGTGTGGCACCAGACAGGCCTTCAGCTGTTCAATTTGTCTCCTCCTTCCTAAACTCCTTCCTCTGGGATGATAAAGGAGAACACCATTTGTGCCTGAGATACTTTTGACGTTGCTCCAAAGGACATATAGTCTCTTTTGATGGTTCACAGTATCATTGGACACAAGAGTAGATGATAATTCTTAGGGTTCACCGGG
>NW_010315698.1:0-7067 GCF_000700745.2 Antrostomus carolinensis
GGGGCGTTGTTGTTGTGGTTGGCGTTTGCTCCGGCAGACTGCGGTGCCCTGCTGCTGAGAGTCTTACGAGGCGATGGGCACCTTTGTTCGGGGCACGTAGGAAGGGCTGCGGGGCCCCACCGCCCGCACTGCTGCTGCTGCTGCTGCTGCACCCGCACCCTCTCAGGGGCAGGGAGCGGCGCAAAGCTGTGAGGCTCTGTGAGCAGAGGCAGCATATGCAATAGCAGTTAAGTAGGGAGAAGAAGGAAAAATAACATCTGTTATTTACCTTGTGCAAATGGCTGTGTTTTGCCTAGACGTATGAGCTCTCTCTAAAGCACTTGGGTAAGCTTCCTTCCCCGCCCGGTCAATTTCTCACTTGCTTACATCAGAAACAGTGCCACGGAAATCAGAGCTTAGAAAGAGTTATTTACAACAAATAAATTAATTCACTGTATTTTGTGGCTTTTGGGTATGTTTTTCAAATAGTTTCCCTATCTATACTTGCTGTAGGTTGTGTCTTACATTTGAATTGTGGCTGACTGAAAAGCAGGTATTTGTTACTTACCACTATTATGGATGTCGTATCAGAACCGAGTAGGGTTTTTTAGAGACACTTTATTCATAAAAAAAATGTGCATTTGCTTGCTCAGTAGTTAATTGCAACTGCATTCTTTTTGCTGGATGGTTTCTTTTGGGACCATTTTGGGAGCTGCAGCATTGCTGGCTCACATCACTTACAGAAAAGAATCTGCTTTTTCTCAGTTCTGAGGACATTCGTCAGAGAACTGGGAACAGGTTTTTTGCATTTGGCACAGAAGTCTTGGAGGGTATCCTAACTGGTAGGGTATTCAGGGAACAAAAGATATTTCTATTTGTGTGCATGCAGCTATTAATTTTTATCTGTTAAGACTGTTTTACTTTGCAGAATAGTGCAATGGCGTATAGGCTGAGGTGTTAAATGGGAGAAGAATAGTAACTAACTGACCAACCTGGAGAATCAGTTTTTCCTCTGTCTGTATAGGTCACCAGATGTTTACATATTATATACTAAACTGGACATCTTAAACAGAAAAGTTCAAGAATCTTCTCCATTAACTCACCATATGACATCTTTAAGTCCTAAAACTGATGGTTAGGGTGGTTTGGGGATAGGGCATGAAGGTGGCTGTTGCTCCTTTGTAAATAATTGCTTACTCACAATTGCTGTTCTACTTTGGAACAGGAAGGGTTGGCAACATCATTTTATCTCCTTCTTTTATTTGTGTTGTGGTTGGGATATTTTTACAGGAGGTTACATCACCTTATCCTTTGTTGCACCCAAGATATCCTCTGGAAAAGCTAGGAGATAGAAACTTAGTAAAATTGCTGTGATTGAAATAACTTGATATTCCATAGAACTACAAGTCTGAGCAAAAGTGTATGGGTAATGATGCTCCTAGATTTTTTGTTTCAGGAAGGTTATTGCTCACAAAGACCTGTTCTTGCCATTTGCCTATTTCTTCCAGAATTGTTTGTGATTCTTCTGTTGCTTCTTTGGATGGAATATATTTTGATATTTCAGATTCTTTGTGGAAACTATATTTTCAGAACAGAATGCATTGCAGTTTATTTGCTGAAATGTCTGAGTTCAATGATATTGATTAAAAAATACTAATTTAATAAATAAACTTAGGAGTTTGCAGGTCTCTCAGATGTTTTTTGTCTGACAGTCTGTTTTCAGACAAATCTTTTTTTCTCATCTGACATTAATAGAAGTTGTGAAGCTGTCCATAGTGACTGTTTATCTGGATTTTAAAGAGGAAAAAGTAGGTAATTTAATTCTAAAGGGTTATGAAGTTAATAAAACAGAAAAGCTACATTAGCTATTGTTGTATATACTGTGACTGTATGACATTCCCCAAGCTGGAAAAAGAATTGATCTTCCTTATCAATAATTTAACATCTTGAAAATAAGCTTGAAGCTCTTCAGAGAATTAAGGTTTGGCTCCAAAATGTGTTTGGCTTCAGATTTGATATCAGCTTGCTTAACCTGATTTGTCATGTACTGTGGACTTTAATGCAGGAAGCAGGGCAGTCTTATTAAAGTTATAAATCTGTTGTTCCTGTAAAATGCTGCTTTTTATTTATACAAGCCACCAGGAGCCACTTTTAGAAAATGCTAGGAGATAAAAACTAATACAACTGCTGTGACTGAAGCTGATTGATTCTGGTGCACATGAAGATGCAAACAGTATGAAGAAAAGTGCAGAGTCAGCCATAACCATGCATAAAGTATTAACTAAATAGGAGTGCATATAGAAATATATATATATGCACATGTGTATAAACAGGTTTTTTCATTGTCTACCATGCACTTGGTTTACAGAATCTCAAAGATGATACCATCAGATTTGTATGAACTGAGGTCATGTCAGTATGTGCTTCTGTTGCATACGTTCTGAGAGGGGATGACAAGCCTGTTCTCAAATGTTAACTTCTCCCATCTTCACCTTCTGTAATAGAAATTGTTTCAGCAGCACTGGGACAGTTTTTCCAGAAACCACCTCACATGCCTTGTCATTACTTAAGATTTACACAGCAGTAGTAGCAGTGCAAGGACAATGAAACTGGGGCCTTGTTATGCAAAGTGCTCTGTGATCTAATGGAAGTTTTTACCATCTGAAAAACAAGGTACAACTGGAGGGTGACAGCTGGTGAGGGAGGGAGAGAGTGACAAGCAGGTTCCTGGTCAGTCAGGAGCAGTGAGGTGTGTGCTTGCCTTTCAGGGGTTTACTGTCCAGACTATGGTAGAAGATTAGCTGGGAGGAGGGAAAGCTGAGGCCGCTTTCATTGATGAACAAAGATGGACGGATGGTTAAAAACTGTAACCTGTTGGATGCAGTATGGCTAAATATTGGAGGGACTAACTGATTGCATTTGAGAAATTGGAGGAGAATAAGGAGGCTAATGAAGGGGTGTGAAGAAGCTGACAATGAATTAGAAGATAATTCTGGTAGCAGTGATTTGAAGTAACATAAGGGAAACATGGTGGTTGGTAGCAGTGCAAGGTAAGAGACAAGTGTTGGGTTGAAGTGGTGAGAGCCCTACTAAGGTTCGGGTGGCCTAGAAGGCTAAATGAACTTAATGTCTGAAAAGTTATGGAAGATGGAGCAGCAAGAGGCTTCCTAGTGGGAAGGCAGTCGGAGGATCCTTTCACATGCTGTGTTTTAGCTCATTCTACTGAGATCTCAGGGTGAGGCACTTCTCGGGCAAGTCTCTTGTGCAGTAACCTAACTGTTAATGGTTAGCTATACTTTGAGATTTTGTTGTTGACTTAGGAGATAAAATTTGATCATAATGACTAACAGTTTTTTATATAAGTTGTCTTATTGTATATGTGCTGTGATGTAAGTCTGTATGTGTAAAAGGTGGAAGGAAAGCTGAGTAAGATATGTAGGGAGGAAGATCTTGGACAATAGCCGGTATATGGTCTGCAGACTTCTGAAAGGGGAAACTGCTGTGCTGTGATTTATTAGAATTCCCTTTTAATTTTCTTGGATTTTGAACCCCAAATGTTTCCTTACATGAGAATACTCCTGCTTAATATATTTATAAACTGACAGTAAATTTTTGATAAGATGACTAGTACAATCTGTTTCTTGCAGCACATGAATTTTTCTAGAAAAAGTGACTAACACTTATGTTAGATATTTTGGTCTCAATAAATTGTTTTTGCAAATATGATTGATGCCTTTCAAATATTTGTAGTGTGTTGAACTTTAGCTATTATTGGCAAAAAGGAAAGTATGGTTAAGATTATGTAATGAACTGTTCATTTCTGTTTTAATGCTGGAGTGAATAATACAGGAGGTTTTGCAAAAATAAAATAAACACATTGGAACTCTTCACATAACAAAATCACTATTATAAATATAAAGCCACCACTGTTCCCTTAAGCTTTTTCTGCTAATGTGTTTACTTAACACTGCTTGATAAATCTAAACTCTTGTTCACACATTATGCTAAAAATGTGGCTATTCGGAGAATGTGATCTGACTTGTAAAGGAATTTTTTTTCACCACATTATGGTTTTGCACAATACACTTTAAGTGGTGTTTGCAGAGTTCTGCTCACAGTGGTTATGCTGATTGTATGTCAGCGTACTAGGTAAAATGCTAGCCCTTCAGGGAAAATAACTACTGGATAAAAATTAGTCTGTAGGTAAATGTGTTAAAAATTAATATTCTGGGGAAAAAAAGGCTATGGCTGAGAAAACGTGTGGCAGGTTAGTTAGCAAGAGTAAGTCCACTGAAATATGATGCTGGCCTAGGGAGAGATGTATGGCCTGTTTTGGTTAAAGGTAGTGGTGTATATGAAGTATGATATGGTAAAAAGGAGTAACCTGCTTCTAAGTTGGGCAGTGCCCAATTCTCTCACTGCCTGACTTGAAATGCCGAACAGAAGTGCTTCTTAACCCTTTTTACATTACTGCTGTAGCACTAGCTAATGGGGCAGGCAGCCCAGTGGATTGGGATTCCAGAAGTGGGAACACTTGCTAACAAAAGAATGCATAGAGAGAACTGATGAGAGCCCAGGCAGGAGAGAAACTGGAGCCAAATGACAAATTATGGATTTAGGAGATTGTTGGAAGATGGAAGGTTTCTGGTACAGGACTGCTGATTTTGGGCACTGTGCAGACTCCAACAACACACCCAGAAAGTATGAGTTTCTAGTGCCTGTAAAAGGCTAAATCTAATTGTGTTAGGCATAATTTCATGCCAGTTTTTGAAGGTGTAAGTGGAGGAATAGGTATTGAAAACTGGTGAAGTCTCTGTTAGAGAATTTTATAGAAATGTTTGAATATATTTGTGTACGAAAATTATACATCTAAATATATTTACTATATATATATATATATTTGTTACATATATGTATGGTAAGCATACTGAAGGAATAATAGCTGTGTCTTTCTGAATGTCCAGATTTTTTAATCTGTTGAGATACCTCTCTTTCTGTCTGAAATGTGGAGTAGCAGAGCTTGAGAATGTGAGATGTATGGGATCCATCCTCTGTTCAAGCAATAACATTTATGACCCTTTATATGAATGAGATTGGATTTTGCATGTCAGCATCTGAGATGCCCTTGGCTTAAGAGACATTACCCATCGGGTCAGCCAGCCCTAAGTGTCCTAAACAGCATTCATTCACAATACTTGATTTTTACGTGATTAAGGGAAACATTTTGTATATTTTTATTTTATAACCACTTAATTCAATGTTTTCCTGTTCTTTGGAGCAGAAAAAGAGACAAAATTTGGAATGTATTTGTTTCAGTCTTCTTTTATCAAATATAAAGGACAGCCTGTAGTTAGGGGAGCTGGGGGGGGGGGCAGGAAATCTATCTTCTGAGCCTAAGTTAGACCACCACCACCTACATCAGTGAGACCTCCACTAAAACCCAGTTCCTGAGATCACATTGAGATAGATAGATGAGATACAAAACTGTATTCTGAACCTCTGGTCTTGTTTTTTAAATTGACAAGTAAACATCAAGTATAGAAAGAAAATCACATTGACCTCTGCTACTGAGTTTGTTTTTCACCTAATTCTACTTTCAGAACAGGTAGGACATAGACATGAAAAGGTACAAGGGGTAATCATCAATAATTTGTTTAGAAATAGGTTTTAATTACTTTGGCTCAGTGGCTGAAGTAATAAATCAGTTCTTTAAGGGCAGAATTCTGGGCTGTAACTCACAAGTTACAGTAACTGTGGTTGAAGCCAGAAGTCTATCATCGTCCATTGAAACAACACAAGCTGGCACTGGAACACAAACCACTTCCATGGGTAGCTAAACTATGGAAATTTGGAAACGTGGCCTCTTCTAGCTTAGGTGATGGTTGGGTTCCATGGGATCCAGAAACATAAGAGTTTTGATCAAACCTTTTCCTGAGGAAGAAGTAGCCATAGCTTCTTCTAGTCTTTCCATCCCCTTTTCTGGACTTCATTTTCTAGTTGAGATATTGTTTATGCTACTTCACCTGTAGTACATAAATTGTATTTTACCTGGATGCCTATTGTCATAAAGGTGGTGGGAATTTAATCTCTGAATATTGTTCAGTATCATGCTACTGCAGTAGAGGCGGGGAGACAAACTGAGGTTTTATGGACTTAAGGTGCCCAAAGTACAAGGAAACAGTTCTGATTAATGAGTCCTTTAATATCTAACAGAGGGCTGTAACCTGCCAGGGCTCCATTTCATGCCACTTGAGTGTCTTTCCATGCTATGCTCTTCTTTCTTGATCGCCTGGTTAAGAGGACTAGAATAAGAGCTAGTGTTACACCAACACATTGTAAATAGAACACCTTGATGGAAGGCACTGGAATGACAGGTATGAAAGGAAAAGAAAAAAGTAGTATAATTCTCTCTAATAAACACTACTTTATGTGGAAAAAGGTGAAATGTGATTTTTTTCCTGTTGCAAGTTTGGTCAGTATAAATAACTGTAAAGCCACAAGAGACTTCTGTTTATCACTTGATATGTTGTGTTTCAGTGTAACTAGAGTGAGCATGTAAACTTGTTAAAAACCACAGATTGTTAACAAGTTCTTATGAGTTTCTGCTGGAAAAAATATTTGAAGATGCTAGAAAGGGTTAGTTTACACAATTGCTGAGAAAGTTTATGCAGTTCTTCAGAGTGAGTGTTAGATGATTTATGTGAGATGTAGGACACCTGCATTTGGACATTTGGAAAAGTTTGAGGATGGCTTCTTCATCCATGGAGGTACTGTGCAGCATGGTTTTGAAGACTTCAGAGGAAGAATGATAGGGTGGGAAAGCCAACCCTTAACTAATGGTTTGATCCAAATGACTGTGGTGGTTTGGGTTATTTTTGTTTGTTTGTGGTTTTTTTTTTTTTTTCTTAGTTTAAAACCAACCAACCAAACCAGATGCTTGTGCAATTATACTGAGTAATTGTTCGGAATTTTGTCTGGAGATTTGTCAGAGGGGTAGAGCTCTCAAGTGCTCCTGCGTGTTTTGAGAGAAAGGTAACTGACCATGAGAGATGCTGTTAGTGCTCCTGCAAAATGAAGGACTGCAGCAG
>NW_010315698.1:7121-25327 GCF_000700745.2 Antrostomus carolinensis
GACACCAGGGAATTAATGTTCCCCCAAGCATCACTGTTAAGTGTTGTGGTCAGAAATTGCCTCTTCTTTGAGAAGGTGCAGTGGTCCAGCTGTGCTACACAGAGCATACCAGGTTTGCTGTTCTGTGGCTGTTGTTCATGTTTGCAGTTACTTGCTGAGATAAGAACAAGTAAATCTACTTACACATGTAGTCTTGAACTAAATCTCACAGAGTTGGCTGAGATAATGTGGTGGTTTAACTTGGCTAGCACCGCACTTGGCTAGCAGCCAAACACAGCTATTTGCTCACTCCCCACCCCCAGGGGATAGTGGAGAGAATTGCGGGTCAAGGGTAAGGAAGCTCATAAGTTGAGATAAGAACAATTTAATAATTGAAATAAAATAATAGTAATAAAATATGCAAATGAGTGATACACAGTGCAATTGCTCACCACCTGCCGGCCAGTTCCCAGATAATGATCCTGGAGGAGTGACAATCCCAAACCGAAACCGCAATCCTGGAAGAGCGAGAGCCCGAGCGAAAGCCAGAGAGACCCGAAAGAGGAAGAACCCCTCACTAATATACTGGACATGATGTGATATGATATGGAATATCCCATTGGCACATCCAAATGCCAGTTTAGCTTATTAATTTAAATATTACTCGCCCCATTAGATGTTGTACTTGTAGACTAAGAAAACATGAAGTCCTTCACTTCCAGCAACAAAAATTAAAACTTTGGTATGTTATCAGTGTTTCTCATAATAAATCCCATGCTGAAAGCAAAGCACAGTGCTATTCTAGCTACTAAAAAGAAATCCAGCTAAAAACCAGGACAGATGAACAGGAGGGACTGTCTTCACCCCCTCTGTTTCTTATGCTTTTGGGCATCAGATGAATTTCCAAGGATGTGGTACTGCTTTTTTTCCAGCAGATACAAGGATGAGTTCTAAGTCTCTGCTGCAGATAGAGCAGTTATGTTATTTTATGTGGCACTAAAAGATTTCTAAAATTACTTCATAAAATCAATGATGCAGTTTCCTGCTTTTGTCTTCATGGTCAAAACTAATCAATGGATCAGAGAAGTTAATTTCTTAATTTCTTTTGTATTGTGTGATGAAAAAACTCTTATGAAGAGCTGCCTTTCATTCTCAGCAGTAAACATCTTAATGTTTCTTCTGTCAAGAATCCTGATAACATTGTTGCACTTTCAGTACCAGGTACAAACATTGAGAACTCTAAAAAAAGGTCTCTTAACCTTCTCCCTCCTTTCTTCTTGATGGTATTTTGATCTGGTCACAGTGAAAACAAAGGTAAGATAGGGCATATCTCAGAGTAGGAGTGGGGGTTAGTGGGAGCACCTACTTCCCTTTGAATGAATTTAGCTTGTCTGGGAAATCTTACGTGCTTGGGTGAGGTGTTCTTGTCCTACCACCTACTTTTTTATGCTTGGGGAGCTGTTCACAGAAATAAAAAAGAAGATTGAAGTGTTATGTTATGAGAAATTCAGGCCTTATTGAAAAATAAATATAAATAAAAGTAGATGGCTTTTGGATTGTTGTGGGGCTTCCTTTTACCCCCTGGTAATATGGTGCAGCCTATTTTCCCAGCTGTGGCTGTGCAGCTGATCAGAAGCAGCTGTTAGAAAAGGCAGAGCCCAGCTGCTGGGGCTAACTGTGCTGGAAGGGCTCTGGAGCTGCTGTCTGTGAGGAGCTACAGCAAGTAAGTGTATGTATGTGTGTGCGTGTGCAGAACTCAGGATTTCTCTTGTGGGGGTGGTAAAAGAGAAGGAGTAGCTCTCTCTGTTCAGTTTCCTGCTCTTGAATGAGGATGTCTAGAAGAAAGTGCAGGTGGGGTTTCCTAGTTCCCCTGGTCTGGAAAGAAGGAACAGCCTGTAGGAGAGAGGAGCAGCTGTTAAGAAGCTCTAGTCTGTAGAGACATGGGTAATCCTCTGGTTTTCTCGAAGCTGGTTTTGCACTTTGCTTCCAAGTGCATCTGAGCTCTGTCCACCTAAGTGGAAAAGGTCTGGGTTGAAAAAATAAATCATATGGCCGCTTTGGTTATAAAAGAGTGCTCTGGATAATGGTTGGTACTACTAGCCACATATACTCTGTGTGTGTAAAAATATGAATGAAGATTATCTGGATTTTTGTGTGCTCAAAAAATTTTGCAAAAAAAGCAATTGTGTTCTGTTGCATAAAACTTAAAATACTCCCTCTGGAAAGGGAATTAAATGTTCTTTTAGCTACCTATGGTGATTTTGGCCTTAACCAATAACGAGCTTTCCTGTCTTACCTCATGAATGATTTAAAACTGGTTAAATAACTGGTGAAATATATTTTGAAATTAAATGGTGTATTACTATTCTGTTGTTAAACTTCTTCCCTCCTTTGTTTTCTAAGGATGGCATGGTCTTCTAAATATTTTTTTGAATCCTTAATTTTCCTAAAAACTTTTGTGCACATTTATAGGAAAATGAGCGTCTGTCTTTGTAATGCTGTTATGCTATTGTCTTCCTTTTTTTTTTAATAGCTTGTGTGGGAGATCTTCTTGAAAAGTGTCCCTGAATAATAATTCTACATTATTATTCCTTTTGCAGTATCCTATTCTATTGTGCATTGTGGCTAGGATACTATTGTACTTGACGCTACAGAACTGTAAGCTAGAGAGACTGTCCTAGAGATTTAGCTGTAGAGGATGTATCCTTCAATAGCTATCTGTAGAAATTCACTTTGTTTTTGGGGTGACTACTGTTTTCTATTGCCTAAATATTTATGTAGCTGCTTTTCATTCAAACTGTGACAGTTACTTGGCTGGATTAGTTGCTTATGCAGGCTTTCTGTTTGAGCTCTGTGTCTTGCTGTGTTAACGATCTCAGGTGGTGCTACTTCTGCAATTACAGGTGTAATTACTGGGTAGCAAAGTTCAAACTGTCTTTGGTGCTGTCTTTAGGAGTTACCCTTCTGTCCCTACTTCTGTCACCTCCTTGTTATACAGGATGATACTATCCCCCAACATTATGTACGTGTGTCTCTTAACTCAGCCTTCAGAGCTTATTCATTCATTGTTGATTCAAAGTGACAGCTGTGCCATCAATCTGGTTGTCAGTTTTCCCCCATTTGGTGTGCTGGCGTATGCTTTCCTTCCCACATTTGCTCAAGGATGCTTTCTGGCCCCTTGTGCTTTGCAGGTCTACTACACTTGGATCAAAAGTTCAAGGCAGACTTCATTGGTATGAGTGCTCAGTGTTTCAGTGGTAAAACTCCTGTCACAGGAAAGTAAACCCATGGTAGAGAATTCAGACAACCCATGTTTGTAGACTTGAGACAATTCATAAGTAATGTTCTATATCTGCAGTGTAACTGGCAACGGTCATGTCACTTGTTTCAGTATTGTTTGGCTTTCTTCATTCTGGTTACTGTTGAATTTCAATATTTGTCCTTGCTGACTGCCACATTGCTGAGTTTGACAGGTTGTTGGCACAGTTTGAGTCTGCTGACATAAACTTTGCATATGTATAAGTAGCGATTCAACCAATGATTATCCTATGTGAGAGTAGATCCTGCTTTGTTTGTGTAGAGTAGAAGATTAGGAAAGGCTGCTTTTTGAGAGAAAGGGGACAGCTATATTTGATATTTGTTTGATGAATCTTTCAAAGAGTTGATTGTGCCAAAAAATACAGCACAAAAATATCCCCTGGGTAAGGTGTACATTAAGCTGAAATATTGATGCAATGAAAAGTAAGAGTAGTTTTCCATATTTAGACTGCTTTATACAAACTGGAAGGTAATTATTTCTGTAGAAATACCAAGTTAATCAGCACTTGATACTTCCCAAGGAACCATGCTATTTAAGGATAATAGAAATCTTCAGAGTTCCTTGCACAACCGAGACTGGATCTGTGCAAAATTAGCAATTGTGTTGATCTATGTGTCATGCTTGTACAAAATGCATAAATTACAATGAATCTAACTATTTATATGCTTTATGGAGTAACTTTGTATTTCCTGAGAATTAGAAGAAAATAAACAGTTTCTCAGTAGATATTATGCTGTAATAATTTTTAACTAGCATAAACCAGATGCAGTTGAAAAGTGAAATTTCTGCAACAGTGAACCTATAGGCTTCTTCAGGAGCACTGCTCTGTCAGGTTTTAATTCCTGTTAAAATCATTAGTATCTTTAAAAGATGCAACAGCCATTTGTATCCAATGGCTAGAAAAATCAAGAACTTTTTTCTGGTTTTGTGTTGTATTTTTTGAGTTGCTGACTGCTTTATAATTGATGTATAAACACAGTTTTCTTCTCCGAGAGCCAGGCTATCCATAGAATTGTGTAGGAAAAAACTGAGCAGAACTTTCGCAGAGGATATTGCTATGCTCCCCCCCTTAGCACCATCAACACCAGAAAGATTTGTTTATTTGGTGCTGCTTTTGATGTTCCTCTGAATTTGAAAGTTCAGACTTCAGTGAAATAGGAGTATGTCAAGTGGATAGAGATACCATGTTGAGATTTGAGTTCCACATATCCTGTGATGTCCTATGAAAGCAAAACTTTGTGTGTATTTTCTGACTGAAATAAATCAGCTTATCTATTTACCTGACCCCTTGGAGAATTCTTAAAAAGTGAAAAAATGCATGATAGGAAGTAATCTTTAAGCCTAAATCTAAAATATTTAATCTCCTTACGTCTCACAGGCTTTCCATGGTTGTGGCTTTTCATGTGACATAAACATAGGGGCATTATGCATTTCTGTGTGAATCATTAAAAAAAAAAAAGCAACAAAACAAAAACCTAAGCACGTTTTAACATAAACTAGTGGAAGTTCTAATAGATAATTCTAATATATGTTTTTTGTTTTAATTTATAGGCATTAACACATTCCGTGTACTGTTTGTCCAACCCTAACAACTTACAAATAAACACTGGTGAAACAAATGCTATAAAAACTTTTATTACAAGAGCAATCGAAATTGGCAGTTTTATTTGTGGACCTTCAGAGTCTTTCTCCACAACTCTTTCATTTTGAAGATATATTTAAAAATAAAGGAACTTTTCTCTTGCTGTCTTTGGAGAAGAGGAAAAGCAAAGCAAGTTTTCTTGGATAGTCTTCAAAGCAGAAACTGTCTATTAATGTTGTAATCCTGGCAGCATTCTCTGTGGGCTGAGCAGTACTCTGCCAGTGCAGTTTTGACTTCTGTGGAGATGTTTGAAAAATAAGAGGTACTGCCATCAGACTGGGAGGTGAGCAGTATCCTTGAATCTTTTGAGCACTGTTCTTCTACCCTGATCAGAGCAGTGATAATCAATATTGTAGTGATGACATAGAGTAATGATCCAAATTAATTCCTTTCCTGCCTTTTGTAGGTCTGGGACATCTGTCCTTGCTGTAGATATCACTATGCATAGAGCTGCTGAAAAGAGCTACCTGCAGGGTGGTGGTGAAGTCTAGTATTTTGCAGGTGTATGTTTCATGCTAGTGATAGTGGTACCAAGAGGATCAGATACCATATGGATTTGTCAGGTTATTTAAGAAAAAACATCGCACTATGTGTGGAATAGGGAACACGCTTGCGGTAGCATCTATAATATCAGGAACAGATCAGTATATGTGTTCTCACCTGGTGTTCAGATGCTGCTTTGAGGGTTACCAAAAAGCAATGGAGAAGGTGACAGAATAAGCCATTTCCTATAAAATGGGAAGTCAAGTTCAGAACTGAAATGTTTTCTGTTTCTTGAAATACAAAGGTTTTTTTAATAAAAATTAAGCCAGATTTGTTAATATAGAGTGGGTTGTGCATGTGATAGATTTGCTCATTGTAGCATTCTTGTCCACTTTTGATTTTTTGGGTATGAGAAATGAGTTAGGCTAGTGGCAGGTTGGGAGTGGTAAGTGCTAAGTCTGGCCTTGATTGCAGTGTAATCCTTTTGGAGGCAGCAAATGGGCCTCCGTGTTCAGAACAAATCATAAAGCAGAAGTGAAACACAGTACATTTGTGTGAGGTGTTTACTTTGAGATAATATTTACTTACACACTGGAGCATGCTCCTCTATTATATGACAAAAGTGCACCCAATAAGACTGCTCTGAGAGGTTCTTTGTTTTCTAAAGGTAAATATTTTGTTGTATGTGGGGTAAGGGGAAAAAGGATGAATATCTAGGAGGCAAATGTGAGCAGCAGTGCAAGGCAAAATCTTGACTATCAGTCTTCCCAATGATTTCTGATTGCACTGATTTTTTAATATATTTTTTAATTACTCCATGTACATCATAATATGTCAGCAAATGTAGTGATGTTGCTACTGTAATTCTCTGAAAGTCCAATGAAAAATTATGACATGAATTACTGAGTTTTTCCATAGTGCTTTTTGCTTAAATGCAGAGGCATAGAAAATTGAAGGAAATCCAATTAACTTGGCAGGCAGTTGCTAGTTTAAATTGGCTCAAAGAAAATGATTGGAGGGAGAATTAAAAAAATACTAATCAGTAATGTTGGAAGTCTTACTTTTTTATGGTTAGCATAAAAAGACTTTGGGGCAGCATTAACAATTTCATCTGAGAGTCAGTTTGATTTGAATGTCATTGAAGATTGTCTCCAACTTCTGTTCCCCAAAGGCCTAGATGAATCTATTTGAAGGTGATTCTAAGTTAAAGATTAATAGCAATAGAGAGGGAAATACAGTGTGTGGTGGAGGTGGGATAGGGGAAGGGTTAACTCAGATGTCTTACAGGCTTGACTTACTAACTTTTAGAAGTTAGTTTGTAATAAATAATTTTATGAAGTATTGAATTTCAGAACTACTTAACTCTCTTCCCATGTAACTTAAGCCTTCATTCTTTCAACCTTTGCAAGATACCCTTAAAAGTTTAAATCTGTATAGGTGAAAAAATACTAAAACCAGCCTTTGGTTCATCAGCACAAAATATGATTCACTATAATAATGTTCCTGTTTTCTTCTTAGAACAAGTTAATGCAGGATATCTAGTTTTTGGGTGTGTAGACAATCTGTAGTGAAATCTAAGTCACTAGTACAGAACTGTACCAGCTGACCTTATGAAGATTTGAGAACTGAGTGGCTTTTGGCATACTGTTGCTTTAGGAGAGCTTAAAAATACTTATGCAGTATAGAACTGGATGGAAGTAGTCTGGGTTTACCTTACAGAATATTTGCTGTCTAAAAGTTAGATGTCTAGTCTAAGCTAGCTCTCTAGCTTCCCTCTATAATTAATGGAACAAGTAGGTACTTCCATAAAGCTGGAGCAGGTGAGTAATGTGACTGACAGAAAAAAGTAGATGAAAGAAATACCTTGTTTCTTTGTCTTTCATACATTCTTACAGTGAATCATTAGGTGTGAAAATTTCCTTCTTTGGATCTTGCAGGGCATGGCACTGGTAATTCTGTCCCTCAGACTTTAACATGATAGTGTGTATCATCTATCTTTCCTGCTTAATTTAAATAATTTTTATAGATACTGTTATATTAGAACTGGGTAGAATTACTTGCAAATAACCTGCTGAAATAAAGTATGGATTTTCTTTGAGGATATTCTCTTCTATGATGTTTTCCAGTATTTCTAGCATTCTAGTCTTTAATGTGGTTCCTCTGTTCTTAATCAACTTTAAGGCTTTCTTCAAATTATACTAATTAAACTGGAGTTCTTAAATATGACCTATTGTGAATATTTTTTAGTAACAAATCTCACTGAACTCAAGAATGCTACTTTGATTTAGATCTTAGCTGTGATCTTAGCTCAAAGTAATTAATTAAAAAAAAAAAAAAAAAGAAAGGAAAAAAGACAACCCTAATTTCTTTATAAGATCCCAGGTAGAATGAGAGAGGCATGCAAAGAATTTTGTTCTGGAGCAGTAGGGGGAATGCTCTAGCAATTGTGTGTTGGCTTTACCACAGAGCCATTACCAGCAGACTGAAAGTGTTCAGCAGTTCAGTTTATGAGCTAATGATATAAGCTAAATTTACTCCTTTATAATAAGTAAAAACAAAGGATCCAAAGCAGGGAAGAAGACCTTAATACAAGGTAAATGTTCTATTAGGTTCTGTTACAAAGTTTTACTGACTGAAGGCCCTGTATTTAGGGGTTGTACTTAAAAGGGGGGAAAAATGTTGTTGTGGGTAGTAATAAAGTTTGTGCTGTTCTAGTAATTCTAGTTCAGACTGCCAATCCACACAGAAAACCCCATACTTTTAAAAATTCTTTTTAATATGTGGCCATTTCTGAATATATGCAGAAGAGATATGAAGAATCCCTAACCAGTAAATCATTTGGTGTTAGATCCCAGTCAAAACTTTTGATGTCTATCTCCTGTGTTTTGATTGTCCATATAAGTAACTCTAAGACTTTTGTGAGTCTTTAATTTTTACTTCATTGATATGTGATGTATAATAAAGCAGCTTTTTCTGTTCAGAGAGGGAAGACATCCTTTAGACTTTGCCTTTTGATTCCAGGAAGAAACTATTTCTTCTTCATATAAATAGTTCTGTTTATTTTCTTAAATTACTTCCCCCCCCCCCCCCCCCCCCCCCCCCCCTTCTTGCCCAGCCTCTTCAGCTTGTGAACTGAGAGCTCACTGGGAAAAGTGAGATAGCATCCCCCACCAAAATACACTAGAAGGGCTTGTAGGAGTCTGCAACAGGTTGAAGACTTGGCTTCTTAACCCACACAGTCCAAGCATGTAAAAACTCACCCTTCTGTCTTCCTTGTTCTTAGACTTGACATATTTTATTCATATGCTTAAATCAGTTCTACAGCTGAGAGAGGTACCTCTGTGGACAAGTGATTCTGGGATTACTCAGCAGTGTAAAACAGTATCTGTCCTCCTTCAGATCCATGTGCAATCTGTCTCTCTGCCTACACACCATCTCTCACTTTCTTCTAGCTTCTTTCCCTGTTCGAGTGTCTGCTGGCTTGGATTCTCAGTTCCATGTCCTTTTGTTAGGACCAGGGAGTTCTAGTATTGCTTTCTCCTCAAAACTCCCTTGTGTTTTTGAGTTGGTCTTTCTAGGAGGAAAGCCTTTCCTTGCTCTTCATCCAAATCTGTTCTTTTTGGATCTCTTGTGACACCTTCTTATGAAATGCACAATTTTCTTCTCCCAAAAAGACAGTGGTTCAAATGTAGGATTTTGGGCCTCCAGCTTGGCTCATAACAGTCCAAACCAGCAAATGCAGGGAAATGCCTGATCATGGCAGCCTTCACCATCTTAGTGAAGACTTCAGAAAAAATTCAGCCTAGGACCAACACCTTTTGTGGGGATAAATTTAGCCCAACAGTTTCTAGTAGAGTTCTAAGCAACTTCAACACTTTTAAGAGAAGTGTTAGACAGTTTTAATAGATGATATTACCAGCCTTTTGTATGCTTGCTTAGTCATTCCCTTAGCATTGCATGTTTTACCTTGACAAGTGAATCTTATCAGTACAATTCCATCATGCTGTAGAAGTCAGGAGGTTTACTAACACATTAGAATTTAACCAAAACAGAACTGAGTCTGGGTTCATGGAAAGAAGAAATTGTAGTCTGAAAAAAATAATTAATGCAGCAAAACCAACCAAAAACTATTTTTACAAGACATTGAGCATGTACACTTCTAGAGGGCAAAGGACTTCTCAACACAACAGCCCTTGCTGTATAATTGGTAGGAGAGATACCTCTTTAAATTTGGAAATGAGAAAGAATATCTGTACTAAACTAAAAAAGGTTATTTTAAGTGTGGAGCTCTTGCCTTTGTGATTTTTTTTTCAGTACTAGATGTGTTAATTTCACAAACTGTTCTAGTTCAGCTTATTTCTCCCCCCATTTTTTTTAAAGGAGTGGGAAGGAGTCACATATCTTTAATGCATCTTTAATATGATAGTCTGAAAATATTTCTAAGTACAATAGTCACAGTAATTGTAATGAATAAAGAAACTGTTATCTTAAACCTTGTTACTTTTGTACTGCTACATCACAAGATATGATATCACTCTCAGGAAGAGCTCAGAAAAGGTTGAGAACACAGTATTTTTCAGAAGACCTTTCTTAGAGGACCACAAGTCCGTTGTTCAGACAACCCATGTGAAGTGGTTGTATTTCTCCTTGTGCACTAACTGGAATAGAAGTGGGAGATGGAGCAATAACCAGTTTAGGCCTTAATACTATGCCTGTGCTAGGGAACTTAGTAGGGCTAGGTGTTGTGTTTCAGCACTGTCCAGTTATTCCATATTCAGTGAGCTTCCTGGTGTGATTTTTGACCTGAGGCAATCATTACTCTCTCTGACAATGCCTTGACATGGATAGCATGGGCTGGCAACCATTTCCAATATGCAGTAGGGAAGAAGTCCCCCTTGTTTAGAGGGAGGGCAGGTTAACAATATGAATACAAACTGTTGTCCTACACCTCCTCAGAGTAAGTGAATGGAGAGTAACCTCTTTCCCATAGAAACACAGTTCTACAGCCCAGTAAGACAAGGACTTGGTGATAGGACTGAGCTCTTAAAGGTTGCAAGTGTGATAAAAATTTGAATTATTTTCAGTAATTGAAGTCTCAGCAGCATCTTGGAGGAGATGACTGGTGTCTTGAGTTTGTAGCAGTGTCCAAATGGTGTAGGAAACAAATGTGATTAAAGTTTGAGTTCTCCCAGAATAATTATGACCGTGAAAGTCTCTCTCTTTTTATTTATTTTTTTTTAAAAAGAAAGTTATTTTTATTTTTTTAAAAAGCTAAATGGTCTGCAAATAGAGAATGGAGTGCTATCTGTAACTTTTGAACTCATAAAGCTCAGGAAAGTCAGTGGAAATTGTGCTTGAAGTTTCTGAACAACTTGAAAAGCACCTTCACCTAGCATTGATGTTCAAGTGCTCATTAGTGCTCAGAAGTACCAGAAAATAAGTTGTTCCTTAGAGTTAGTTTTCCTCACAAAGCATGCTAATTATCTGCACTTGAATTTAGTCAGAGCATCAGGATCTGCTTTTCAATCTTACTAAAAGTCCAAAATTAAATGATGAGGAGAGCTGGTGGATTAATTTTTTTTCCTAAACACTCTCCTCTTACTTGGAACAGTGCTCACTAATCATATGATGAGGTTTGTATTCAACTCTGATTTTTGAAAAGTTAATATTATTTTCCTATAGCAATAGCATTTTCATAACAGCCTACAGAAAATCCAGGTCTGCACAGTTTGTGGAATGTGTGAAAGCCCTTGCGTTACATGCTACGTGTCTCAAAATACAAACCAAATAAAATTTTTTGCTTCAGAAATAATACCTCTTCTATTCGAAATTGTTCATGTTTTCCTGTGTTTGGGTCTTTTAGAAGCCACCCTTTCTACTTTATTTCCCTCATGCAAAATGTTCTTCTGTGATCCTAGGAATATCATACCTAGCTTTTTTGAAAGATTAATGTCTCCTGAGAGAAATGCCTTTCTTCATGGCTAAAGCTGTTTTCCCTTTCTCTTATTGTGTCCCTACCTCCCTCTTTGTCAATAAAATCCTATTTTATGTCCTTTTATTCTGTTTTTGATCTAACTGTATGTGACTTACTATGGGTCAGAAAGGTTTTTTACTATTGTCCCTCTCTGTTAAATTTGTGGTCCTAATTTTGTTTCTAATCCTTCGTTTGCTTGCTGCATACCTGCAGGTTTTTCAGTCTTATTTTGCTGCCTATGCCAGAGCATCTGTCTTAGTAATATTTATCAGGTAACATACCAAGTCTGTCTTTGCTCCCATTTGTGACCCAGAGTTATTGCACTCTTTTCTCCTGTAGTTATCGCCTGTATTCATATTAAACATCTCTGTTGAGTGTCAGAAAATAGCTCCCTGGGTTCTTAGGATGCTGTTGGGGTGAGGTTTCACAGAAGCCTTGTCAGGTGAGATTCTTTAGGACCAGGAGACCAAAGCCCTTTTTCCTTAGTGTACCTCAGGGAGCTGTGGTTTCTAAGGCCTTTGCCATGAAGGCAGGATTTTGAAAGCTCTGGAATTACCAGGCTGGTCCTCACTTCTCAGGTGTCCTGCTGTACAAGTCAGGAAGCTGTGGCTGTCTTGAGAAAGGCTTCTGGATTTTTCTGCACTTTGGGAAGGTGTGCCTTGCTAAGATCCCTGTGATAATGCTCTGAGCTCCTGCCTGGCTGAGTGGAGAGTCTGCTGGTTTGCCCCTACCTTGGACAAAGTACTTGAATTAGTAGCTATGGGATACACTACTGATATTTAAATATACTTTTCCAGATGTTTTGTCCTAATTTAAATTAAGACAAAATATAAGACAGGAAATAATAGAACTCCAAACTTTTCGTCTTCATCTAAATTGGGGCAAAACAATTTAGAAAGCATTTTATTTATTACATCATGCAGGATCTCATTAAAGCTTTAAAAATATGTGAGAAGTATTTATTTGCAAAGTTCTTTTGTATGTATACAGGCAGACCTATGAATGCAGGTGTGATGGTAAACTTGATGATTTTCCTACCCTAATCCCAGACCTACTCAGACTGAATTATACTCAATACTTTGGGCTATTTTATCTATATTCATTCATTTCCACTGCTACATGCCCATGCACTTCCTACCCCTCCACACCCCCAGCAAATTTCTGAGCAATTAAAATTTGGATCCTCTTTACAGGCATACTTAAGGAGACAGAACCATTTAATTTCTCCTGTCCTTTTGGATAATGTGCTTGTTAACCATTTTTTACTTTCTTTTATTTCAGGAGAAAATTGAATTAATGTATGCATTTATACTTTAAACAGTAAAACAAGATTGCTTCCCTTCCGCTTTCCCCAGCCCCAGGAATGTTAGTAGAGTCTCTATTTACAATTAGCTGTCTAACTTTGAACTGTTTGGCTGTATGGCAGCAACCATTATGCTATAATCCTTGACTGTAAAAATACAGTGAGCTTTTGGAGAACAGAACTTTATAGGGAACTTTCTTTCCTAAAAACAAATAAGTTAATATGAGATAGACAATTATTACATTTCTCAAAATAAAACAAAAAATTGAGTTGGTTGACCAGCACTTTGATTTCTCATTATTCAAAGGCAGTAGGTTTTTATCTATGGAGATATAACTAAAATCAAGCAGAATGCTTGTGTCTTTTAAAGGTAATTTTTTTTCTTTCAGATGTGATTATATCTTTGGTGAAGAAAGAGGCTACTTATCTAGCTTTCATTTTTACACTACCTACAAAGGTTATTGAAAATGTAGTGGTTAGACATGTTATGCATTTCTTATGGTATGTGATCCAGGAAAGTTTGAAGAGAGGAGGAAAAAAAAAAAGTTACAGATTGTCACAGAAATGACAATTTTATACTTTTGCTTTTCTCTCAGCCCTTCTCCCTGTGGGAGCTATAATAATAACAAACAGAAAATCAGCTACTGAAAAGATGTAGTTTTATTGCACCCCTTTTTTGTAATATTTCTCTTTCAGTTAACTTAGTGTATCTGTATGTAAAGTATTATTTAATAAAATGTAGGATGGAGAGAAAGAGAACTACATAGAGGAGGGAAAGGATTGGTGCTGTCTCAGCACTGGAACACTGTAGCTGAAGGGTGGAATTCAAGCTGCAGTGAGCAGGTTGGACTTTGAATTCACTACACAAGGAATGAGTTTTTCAGGTCAGTTAGTGTCTCACTTTCTGAAGCCAGTGTGTTCCTAACAAGGGAAAACACCACAGGAAAGGAAGAGGGTAGTTTCTCAGCAACCCAGAACTGACTCATGCTGCCGGCATCATAACTAGGAGTTAGAGCCCTCTAAGGCTCTGTAATAGAGGTGTTTCTCTGATAATGATGACTACTCTCAATCTTTTCCCCATCTCTGAGAAATAAGTCAGGAAAATGCTATGGTTTATCTGCTTCTCTTGGATATAACTTAGTTGCAGTACAGCAGGGCAAATAGAAAGGAATTCTTTCCTATTTTGCCTTCCTGAAAGAGGTTTTTTTGCCATAGACTCTGACAATTCCAGAAGGTTAAATCTTTTCTTTAAAATAAGAAAAAGCAAAACAAGACACTGGAGCCAAATCCTTGTAGTACATTGCCCTGGTATAGATAATAAGAATGGTATAAGATTGGTACCTAAATGTGCAGTAAATAGTGTTTGCTTAACAACTAAATGGTGGAGATGATGCTTGATTATTTTTTTTTCCAAGTCATCTAATTTAATTTACATAGGTAAAATACTAAGACATTGCAATTAAAACTGATAATAATTACAAATCAGAAAGCATTTGGTGACTAGAGCAAAATTAACCTGCATGAGAGTAAGGTAAATATGTTTCTTTTAATTAAACACAACTTTAAAAAGTTAAAGATCTGAAAAAAAACCCCAACAAACATGCATTATGTCCCACTTGTGATGCTGTAGGAAGTTCCTTTTCTCATTCGCTTTTCTGCTGCTTCACTTGTTTGACTGTGGTGTTTTAAATACTGTTCCAAGAGAATCTTCAGAAATACTTTATCAGCATGAAGTGAAGCCACTCAGACTTTACTACATGTTCAGGTTCCCCTGTTGGTAGCAGTACTTTATTGGGCTTGGACATCAGTGTTGCATTTGTTTAAGTGATTATTTGTTTTTAAAGGGAAGATATCCTACCTTTTAAATGGCCTAGTAGAACTTTTGAAGACCATACCTGATTTCTTGCCTCTTAATTATGGTGCTAGTTTTTTTTCCGAAGATAGTTTCTGTAAGGCTGGTTTAGGGATGTTTTAGAGCTACTTGGCTTCCACTGTGAAAATAAATTAATAATGACTTTTTTGGCAAGAGAACTGGGCAAAGAAGGATCTTGGAATATTGCAGAAAAGGTAATATGTTGAAACAGCAAGCTCCTCACTTTCTCGTGCTGATGGATGAAGCTATGAATATTTTATATCAGTAAATACTGTGACAGCATTCTCACTTTTAGGATGTAGGACAGTGGCAGTTTGAGGAGGAAGGAAGGACCTGTGAGATGGGTGTCTCTCTTGCTTTACTAAGCTTTTGCTGCTATGTCATTTCTTTGGAGTTGTAGGACTTTCTCTCAGAGAATTTTTGTTCCAGAGTGAATACTACAGTGTTAGTTTGGCTGCTTTGAGATGTGGAATCATTGCCTCAAAGCAGTCTCCTCTCTGCATCCACAGACTGCACTACTGAGTGGCAATTCTTTGCTTTTCTGCAGACTGCTGGAAGGAGGAATCGGCATTGTGTATGAGGAGGAGGAATTGTGACTTCTGTCCTATTCATTTCCCTCTGAATTGCTGGCATGGAAGGGTTATCCAGGTAGCATTGCCCAAGTGCTGGGTGGTGAAATTGAGAGACGCCAGAGTGAAGAGGACTATTGTAGATGCAGAATCCTGTGATGACAGTTTTATTAGCTTGTAATGTTTAGAATGGAAACATTTTCATGTTACTGTTAAATTTGCCATCATCAGTTCAAGCTCATGACTTTATCATCTTCCTGCTCTAATTAATGAATGCTGGCCTTCCATTGTCACAGGTGCCTGCATACAAATGATTGGGATATCATGTGTATCTCAGGGGTGAGGTTGAAAAGGACAAATAATTGGAAGCTGTATTGTGACTGGCAGAGCAATGTAGGCATTTATAATGTTAGCAGCAATATACTGGAACATGCTTCACCAAACTAAAGTGACATTTAGTTGGCTAAAAATAACGATGAGGTAGGGATGTGTACCTACAATTCCATATCTGCAATTTGCTTCCTGAATGTGAGTCACATGCCTGATGAATTTTGCTGTGAAAGTGATTGTTACTTTGCAAGATATTATCAGTCTAGATTGCAGGGTTGGTTCCATATTTCAAAGTCCTTCCTCTTAATGTGTTTGCAAAGTTTGGTGATGCTTCAGGAGAATGAAAAATACTTCAACTTAGGAGAACTGAAAAGGTAATATGGCCATAGAAATAATCTCCAAACAACTCTGAAATGAAACAGGAAGTCAACTGAGAAGAGCTGTGGCTGAATCTGTGGACCTAACTATTGGTCATTTCTGAACATCTGCTGCACGCCAAAGGAAGCATCTTGATTGCTGCTTTTCACTAGGTGAGCTTTTGCTCTAAGGTGAACTAACTGAGATAAAGCCAGATTTCATTTCTGTTTATTCTTCCACTATCAAATTGTTTGAAACAATCTGAGCCAATATGAAACCACTTTCTCTGATGAATGTGTGTTAGATATAACTACGTTATAATAATGTAAAATTATCTATTACATAGTCACAGTTAGGAATGTAGAACAAGTAGTACCATCAGGCCAAACACACAGTTAGGTAACCTTTGTATTAGCATCCTGTAGAACTATTAAATGAGCAAATGCAGCATGGGAGAGAGAGAGTGTGAAAGAAACTATCAACAACGCCTGAGTTCATGACTAAATTTCAGTTCCCTCTGCCACATAAAAGCCGCTTATTTAGGTTTTTGCAGTCCCTATTGTGGCTTTTTGTGCCTTTAGAGAAATCCCTGAAAACTGACGTGGCTTAGATTAATAAATTAGGTTTTCATATTTTGCATACAGCTTTGTCCCTTACTAGCTAAACTTATCTCTAGGTACAAAGCCATGCTCTCCCTGTCTCAAAATTGCTCAGAACTTTTTCCCTCATTATTTGTAGTCAGGAAGTAGATGGTAACAATTAATTTTAAAGACTGGTTGTCCTTGCCCAGTAAGAGTGGACCCTTTTTGCTCTCTACCTGTAATGCTCTTTGCTTTTTTGTCCAGTCCTCATGTATTTTTGTTCCCTATGACTCACAGGACCACAGAATGGTAGGGGTTGGAAGGGACCTCTGAACATCTAGTCCAACTGCGCTGCCAATGCACAGGATTGCATCCAGGCAAGTTTTGAATATCTCCAGAGGAGGAGACTCCACAACCTCTCTGGGCAGCCTATTCCAGTGCTCTGTCAACTTCAAAGTAAAGTTTTTCCTCATCTTTAAATGGAACTTCCTGTGTTCCAGTTTGTGCCCGTTGCCCCTTGTCCTGTCACTGAGCACTACTGAAAAAAGTCTGGTCTCAGCTAAAGGGCAGGTGTCAATAGGTTATTTATAAAGATTGATAAGATCCCCTCTTGGTCTTCTCTAGGCTAAACAGACCCAGGTGTCTCAGCCTTTCCTCATAAGAGAGATACTCTAGTCCCCTAATCATCTCTGTAGCCCTCTACCGGACTCTCCCAGTAGTCTTTTGTCTTTCTTGAACTAGACATGGTACTCCAGATGTGGCTTCACTAGGACACAGTAGAAACAGAGGACAACTTCCGTTGACCTGCTGGCCACACTCTTCTTAACGCACCTCAGGATACCATTGGCCTTCTTGGCCACAAGGGCACATTGCTGGATCATGGTTAACTTGCTGTCCTCCACAGAACTGCTTTCCAGGAGGTGAACACCCAACCTGTACTGGTGCATGGGGTTATCCTTCCCTAGGTGCAGGACTCTACACTTGCCTTTGTTGAACTTTATTAAGTTCCTCTCTGCCCAGGTCTTGCTGAATGGCAGCACAGCCTCCCAACGTATTGGCTGCTCCTCACCATTTGTATCTTCAGCACTTGCTGAGGGTACACTCTGTCACCTCATCCAGATCATTGATTAATATGTTGAACAAGACTGGACCCAGTACTGACCCCTGGGGGGCACCACTAGCTACAGGCTTCCAGCTGGACTCTCTGCTGCTGATCACAACCCTCTGAGCCCTGCCATTCAGCCAGACTTCCTGAGCTTGCTTGTGAGCATGTAATGGGAGACAGTGTCAAAAGCTTTGCTGAAGTCAAGGTAGACAACATCTACTGCTCTTCCCTATCTGCTTAGCCAGCCATGCCATCACAGAAGGCTATCAGATGGGTCAAGCATCATTTCCCCTTGGCAAATCCATGTTGACCACTCCTGATAACCTTCTTTTCCTTCAAATGCTTAGAAATGACATCGAGAATGAGTTGTTTCATCACCTTTCCAGGGATGGAGTAGAGGGTGACTGGGTCCTCCTTCTTGCCCTTTTTGAAGACTGAAGCAAAGAAAGCATTCAGTAACTCCGTGTTCTCTGTACCCTCTGTCACTAGGGCACCTATGTCATTCAGTAGCAGGCCCACATTTTCCCTAGTCTTCCTTTTGCTATTGATGTACTTGAAGAAGCCCTTCCAGTTGTCCTTGACATGCCTTACCAGATTGAATTCTGAGTGGGCTTTAGCCTTCCTTGTTGCACCCTTACATACTCTGACAGCATTCCTGTGTTCCTCCCAAGTGGCCAGTCCCTTCTTCCAC
>NW_010315699.1:0-329 GCF_000700745.2 Antrostomus carolinensis
TGAGGGGAGTTTCCAGGGAGCCCCGAGGGCGGAGTGGAGGTGGCAGCGCCCTGGAGGGAAGCGGGGGGCAGTCGGTCACTCTTGGTGCCCGGGTCGAGCGCAAGCAGGGCGGGGGAAGAGGGGGCCAGGAAGGCTCCGTGGGGCTGCAGCGCGGTCCTCGGGGTGCGCTGCCAGCCTGTCCTTGTTCAAGCTGAGCTGCTGTGCCTGTATTCAACTATGGCCCTAGTTACCATTCAGAATTTTTTTTTTTTTTTAATTCATAATACGTGATCTCAATCGCAAAGGGGTTTTAGCAGTTACAAAATAGCGGGTTTTGCTATTTTGAGAGG
>NW_010315699.1:361-3372 GCF_000700745.2 Antrostomus carolinensis
TACATCCTTCAAATTCCGAGCATGCTTCGTTGTACTGTGACTTGCAAACAGCTCTGAGCTTCACACTCTTGTGACAGAATTAGACTTTAAACAGTGCCTTTTACACGTATATGCGACTATCTAAGTATCTCTAATGTTTAAATATTTATATTTTGGCATGTGACTAAGTTGCAATACTGCAAAGTGATCCAGAAAGAAACGTTTGAGACAACGTTTTTGTCTCAAACTGTGCTAAAGCAAATCCACCAAAGATCTACTCATGAGCAGTATGGTGGAGGATTTTGCGCTTAAAAATTCCACTCTGTGCTTCCACTTGGTTGGTTACAATATAAGCTTTCATACTCTTTAAAACTGGAGATTCGTATTGCCTGAGTCTGTTAGAACCTTAATTTTAGCAAAGAGGAAATTATATTGTATTATAATTATTGTATTTTTTTATCTAGATGTGTTATTTCATTCATCTTCTTTATTTTTCTATTAACTGTTGTTATATACATAACCCAGGCTGAAACCAAAATACAGTACTATTCTAGCTACTAAAAAGAAACCTAGCTCTGTCTCAGCTAAAAACCAGGACACTGCTTTTGGAGATTACATTACATCATTACAACAAAATTATTTCTAAAATAAATCTTGATTTGTAATCCCATTTTTTAAAATGATAAAATTCATTTACCCTTTTAATGTACAGTAGGTAAGAATTTTTTTTTTAATCTACAAGTAAAATACAATAGTGAAATTTCTGATGAAATTGTGACAGTAATCAACTATAAAAAGAAATATCATGCTTTCAGTCCTTGTAATTTTAAATTTATCTTCAGAATGGCTTATTGTGCAACAGATTAAATATTTCTGGAAAGGTGAAATTAGCTAAAGTTTGAAAAGTTAGTTCAGTTTGAGAAAATATGAACAGTGTTCTACAGTAGTGAAAACAAAAATTTCTCAAAGTCTTATGATAAGTATTGTGACACTTTAAAAAAGTCTGCATAACTAGAAAACATAGTAAATGCTGAAGGAAACATTTTTGGGAAGGAAGTATTGTGACACTTTAAAAAAGTTTGCATAACTAGAAAACAGTAAATGCTGAAGGAAACATTTTTGGGAAGGTGTTTGTTTAACTGAAGGGCTAAAGGTTATATTTGGAGATGCTTATAAGTAACTAGTCCTTCTTGGGTTGTGGGTTTTTGGGGTTTTTTAGGTTTTCTTTTTTTTTTTCCCCCTAGCTTTCTCTTTTGCTTCTGCTTTTTAAAACCACAAAATGTCTGAAGTTAAGCAGAGGAAAAAAGGTATTTCTTCATCCAAGACCAATGAAGGTTCACAGAAGGTTGAGAAACACAGTAATTGTGGGAAGCTGGCAAGTCCCAGAGCCAGCAATAATCGAAGTTCCTTTTGGATGGACTCACAGACCACATTGAGCATAATTTCCCTTGCTGTTTGCCTGGTGCTGACATGGTAGGTAGCCCTCTAAAACTGAATTTTAGTATTTTATTTTATATTCTATAATGTATTCAGTCATGGGTAATATGTTCAGTTACATTTGAATATAGTGTTTGGATTAAGTGACTATAGAAATGCATTAAAGCTAGAAGGGTCAAGAAAAGAATAGCAGTATCCAAAAGTGTGGAAACATCGGTATATTTATAGTGAGGGATTATAGAAGCTCGATCTGTTCTATCGTGTTGAAAGTTTAAAAGGTGCCTTGCTCATGAATTGTAAATATCTGCTTTGGAGACTAACCTAACTGTGAAGAGCAACTTAATAAGTACAAGAAGGCTATCTGGCAGGTCATAAATAAATCAACAATAGAAATGAAGTAGAGTTTTCTATAAATAATTTGTTCAGCTGTGTGCTAATTTGTTCATCAGGTGGAGTCTTCAAGTAAAGGTCAAATATCTCTGTAAAAGATGTTTTAGAGTATCTTAGTGGCATCATTGTCTTAGTTCCATCAGAAACTGGGCTTCATGTAGAAATGATACAATGAAATTCTCAGAACTCTAGTGCAATAAGTTTGTTCAGATTATTACACTCTAGATGCCAATCTGAAAATTTTAGTATCACACAGATTTCATTATCTCAATCTTTGATAAAAAGAACAACATAGTAGAATGAAATTATTATTGATGCTTCTGCTTATTTTTTTATGTATATCTGTTTGTCTGTTTTGCATTTGTCTATCTATAGTTAATGTTTTAGCTTTTATTGCCTAAGTGATCTGTATAGACTATTGTAGATTTTTCAAAACTTCTAATTGCTCTGCAATACACTAACAAATAGTGATTTATGAAAGCACAAGTATTTTAAATAAACTCTATTGTTCTAGGTAAAATTGTTCTTACTGCTGAGAGGACCCCTGCATAATCTGCAATAAACCTTGTTTTAGGATTAATAAACATCCAGCAATTTTCTTTGTTGGGTTTTTGTTTGTTTTGTTTTGTTTTTTTCCACAGAAGTTTTCCTCGTGTTTAAGTGGAAGCTCCTATGTTTCAGTTTGTGCCCGTTGCCCCTTATCCTATTGCTGGCCACCACTGAAAAGAGTCTGGCCCCATCCTCTTTACACCCACCCTTTAGATATTTATAAATATTAATAAGGTCCCCTCTCAGTCTTCTCCAGGCTAAACAGACCCAGCTGTCTCAGTCTTTCCTCATAAGAAAGATGCTCCAGCCCCTTAATCATCTTAGTAGCCCTCTGCTGGACTCTCTCCAGAAGTTCCCTATGTCTCTTGAACTGGGGGGCCCAGAACTGGACGCAGTACTCCAGATGTGGCCTCACCAGGGCAGAGTAGAGGGGGAGGAGAACCTCCCTCGACCTGCTGGTCACACTCTTCTTAACTCACCCCAGGATACCATTGGCCTTCTTGGCCACAAGGGCACATTGTTGGCTCATGGTCAACTGGTCATCCACCAGTACTCCCAGGTCCTTCTCTGCAGGGATGCTTTTCAGCAGGTCAACGCCCAACCTGTACAGGTGCAGGATCCTACCCTTGCCCTTACTGAACTTCATCAGGTTCCTC
>NW_010315700.1:0-19711 GCF_000700745.2 Antrostomus carolinensis
GCAGATCGCTGCCGCTGGGTGTGGGACACGTGGCCGTGACGCGTTGCGTGTACGAGGGGCAGCAGCAGATGCCCTCGGGTTCCGTGACGTGGGAGCGTTTGGCTGGTGTGACATCCTGCTGCCAGCCTGGGTCAGAGCTGCAGTGCTGGAGCTCTTGACTCCGTTCTGAGGGCGGTTTCACAAGCCTCGCTGCTGCTGCCGTGGAAGTACAGACACTACATGTGACCTCTCGGGCTCCTGAGGCTTTGGAAGGGCCCTGGGAGCTGAGGGGGTTTCGTTTGTTCTGTGCCCTCAATAAACGAGTGTAGCGCTTTGTGCGTAATGGTGCTGAGGCCTGCCGGCCTGGGACTCCGTTAGAACTCTTTATATTGGTAATAATGAAGTTCAGAATACATCCCAAGTTCTGGGTGATCTGACGTGGCTGGCATTGCCAAAACAAGGCGGGAAGAGTTTGAAAGCAGCATAAAGAGTTTTGGAAAGACTGCAGTAACGTCTGCAGTGTGGTGGATTTGAAACAGCGTGAGATACACGCTTGTTTACATTTGTTACGTATGAAACTCATGCTTTGTTAAAAAACTTACCTAGTTCTATGCCTGAATTAAAATTAATGTGACACATTTTACCTTTTATTGGCAGTCTTTTGCTCTTCACTTCGTGCTGCCTTGTGCTCAGTTTCTTTCTTTTTCTCCACGTTAAGAGTATATCGTTGAAGCTTTTTGACATGTGTTGAAGTTGCAGTCAACAGCCTAGCCTTTAAATGCTGTGTAGTTTAGCTGGCTTAGTTTAGAAATTATATCCTTGAATTTGCTTGTACTGATTTATTTGAACTTGTAATATGCCATTAAAAGTGGTCTTTCCTATTATTATGCCATAATAAAAAGGAAAGGGGAGGATAACAAGGTAAATGCGCATCTCCCTTGAATCACAGTAGTTTTTATGTGCAGTTTTGTTGGGGTTTTTTTTCCACAGGGCCATTCAGCAACCAAAATACTGAGCTGCTTTGCTCAGTATTTTAATCTTTTTTCATCTAATCTTACTGTAGCTAGTTATTTTTAGTCCTAGTTAAAATTATTTTTTAAAGTTATTTTTATGCAAAGCAAAATATACATTTCAGTGATGAATGCATATTTTTTCTGCTTCAGTAGCTAGAAGAATTGGAATTTTTCGAACTTAAAGTTTGTCAAAAATCAGTAAGGAAAAGGAAGTAAGAAAGCTTATGACAGTTATGGTGTAAATTTAGAGTTTATTGTGATAATCTGATATAATGTTCTTAATGTTGAATTTAAAAAATATTTTTTGGGTAATGATAACTGGAGGATCGGAGGGAAATGAGCACTAGGGAATGGTTCCAATGTTTTTAACTTTTGGGCAGGCTGTTAGAGTGATAGATTTTGGAGTAACTAAAATTTTGTAATTAAAATGTTTTTCAAAGCATTCATGAAGGAAATGCTAGTTTCCTGTTTATCCTCTGTATCTCATTTGTGGGAATTATCAGAACTAGCAAGGACAGTGTCAGCATATGATTAGGTATTTCTGACTTTCTCACATGAAACTTCACGTGTATGTAGTGATTGTCATACCTACGTGTTTTTGATGTACAGGTTCAGTGATTGTGCTGCATTGGACGGAAGGAGCGTTCTTCATCTGTGCCGTGGAGTGTTTCCAGCATTTTTATGTGTAGAGGTAATATGTTATTTATGGAAGTGGTTTCACGTTTTAAGTGTCCGTATGAGACTGGTGACCATTTCATGTTTTTATTTGCACCTAATGAGGTAGAAGTCAGGTCAGAGTGAAATGGTCAAACGGCAAAAGTACAACTTTGATCTGAAGTTGACTGAAGGTATTTCTGCAATTACAATGATGGAAACTTATGTACATGGTAAAATCAGGAATGTGTGAACTTTATCAGTTATCTTAGTAATATTTATTCATATATTTATTATTGCAATTTCTAATCTGTATGGTAAGCCTCAGAGGAGATGCCATTGTATTGAGAGTGAACATGTTTTAGAAGAATTCTGGTTAATTTACCACTTTCTAAAATGTATGCCTCTGTTTTTTATTTAATATTATTTTCTGTCTGTTGCTAAATACATTTCCTGAGATACTGGGACTTTCTGTTTTTTGTTTTCCTTGAAATAGGAATTGGGATGGATGAAATATTTTATTGGCCATAGCAGCAGCAGGATGTATAAGGTGAGTCTGTTGAAAGAATATGGTTAATATCCTTGCAGAATGTTTTAATTTTTTGTTCTATGTCTGTCTGAACAGAAAGAAATGCCATAGGGCAAGCTAGGGCTTTTTTCAGCGATAGGTGTAGGTAGCTCACCTACTTTTGATTGTGGTGAGCTGCTACGTGTTCAGCACAGGTTGCATGAGTAGATGCAGGCAGCCTTAGGTAGCTGATGCATTTTAATTTTGCATCCTTTAATGGAAATTTTTCAATGTGTCCTTTCTCTAAGGTTTGTTTTCTTTTGTAAAACTGGACTGAGAAAATACCACAAAGTGTTTTGGAATCTTGTTTTTAGTGTTAATCTTGTTTTTAGTGTTCTGGTTAAATGTGATCAAGGAAGAAAAAATTCAGTTGCCATCTATATACTTCCCTTCTTACATAGTCGGTTTTTTTTGTCTCAGTGTTTTGAGTTGCTCTTTGTTGGTTTATAGGGTTGTTTTTATTTGTTAATATTATTTATTTATGTATTAATTTCTTTAACATCATTGAGGGTGTACTCCAATGAAACTAATTGTTTTCAGAATTTCCATAAAAGATATTAGTAAAAAAATTCAGCAGCAGTAAAGATGTTTTGTTGCTCATCCTCATCTGCAATCAAGATTTTGTCCTTATTTGCTTAGATTCAATGTTTATCACTATAATTAACTTACAGAGATCTAGAACATATTTTTACTTAAGAAGGATCTTTTTAATCAAAATTTTAAATATGAATATATTTTTCACAAGACTAACATTAGCAAATAAGAGAACAGTGATGCTTGAATAATAGTTGAGCACTTTCTAATGAAGTGTATTTGCATATTGTTGTTATCAAAATTGAATGAAGTGCAAACTTCACAGTGTAATGATTAAAAGTAATACATGTGGTGTTGATATTTTATGATTTTTTTTTTTAATTTTGAAAATAAAAAGTTGTGATAATTTTTTGATTCCATGCTTTCTCTTGCTGGTGTAACAAATTGGTTCTCACTGTCAGCTTAAAATGGCATTTGGAGAATGCCGTCTTCTTTGTATTGTGTTTGCTCTGTATTACTGTTGGTCTTCACCCTTCATGAAAACACACAGAACAGCTGGGCAGAAACTATGCTATTCTTCATGTGAAATTTGCTAATTAAGTGTGTCTTTGACTTACAGTAGCATATTTGCAGGTATTGGTTTGTCCTTACTAGGTTGATTAAACCTAATGTAGGTAGTATCCAAGCCTTATTTTTTTTTAAGGACTGATTTCATGGGTGTTTATAGCATAATTAAATGTTGTAGAAAATGTTATCATGATTTTTGGAGCAATACATCTTAATCTGATAATTCTTCCTAATTAATATAAAAAAT
Source organism: Antrostomus carolinensis (assembly GCF_000700745.2). NCBI lineage: Eukaryota > Metazoa > Chordata > Aves > Caprimulgiformes > Caprimulgidae > Antrostomus > Antrostomus carolinensis. The sequence goes on from NW_010315700.1 coordinate 3,563, forward strand.
GCAAAAAACCATAAACATAACAGTGGCAGAACTGTCCTGTGTGTTAAACAAGGATACAAAAGTGCATGAATTAAGGAGAGTGTCTTTGGTTTGTCACTTCAGTCTTGTACTGTTTTAGGAAAGAGCTATTTCCTCACCGAAGCTGTGAACTATTTTTTGTACCATTGGTTCTTTCTTGCATCTTTTTGGAGGGCATACAGTACTGAAAGCCTTGCCTGAAGGTGGGGAGACTAGATGGTGCCCTGATACCAGAATGGGCTTAGTGTTGAGTTGTCAGTGTACTTTTCAACTATTGCACAAATGGAAGGGGAAAGAATGTAACATGTAGCTGAATGCATCTTTCAGAATTACAGTGCATTGTGGTCACTTAATTTGTGGATTTTTTTAAAAAAAAAACCCCTTTATATTTTTGCAGAATGACGAGTTGTTTTTTTCATGCGATCATATAAAGAGTAAAATTACACAATACTGACTAATGAACATACATATTTTTTAAGTGAGACTTTTGGAGGCTGCTATAGGGTATTAATTTCTATGTGTGTCCCCCATAGTTTCATTCTATGGCTTAGCCTTTTATTGTTTTCCAGAAAGTCTAAGCCTAAGATGGTTGGTTTAGAAAAAGTATCAGGTTAATGCCAAGAAGGATTCGTGTACTGAGATGAGCTTCAGAGCTGGACTGTCCCAGCCCTGCTGAAATGCCTCTGTCACAGCAGGTCACTGGGGAGCCAGGAGTGTTCTTGAGGTTTGCTTGGGTATTTGCCAGGAGAAGCGGGTGCAAAAGAAATGGAAAAGCAGCTTGGAAAACTTGTTTGATTCAGGTAGGTATAGGAGTTGTATGGGAGAGAAACGACTCCTGGGAGACTTACTGGGACCTATCAGTGAAAATGGTTTGGGATATTAACTGGCTTCTAAGTTCCAGTGTCATGGAGAATTTTTGCTCTTTGTTTGAGTTTGGCTGGCAGATCAGGCAGAGCGACATTTCCATACTCAGTCTTCTGCATGAAGCCCTATGTTCTCAGTAACTGAAGGTTGAAATGTCCGTAGGAAGTATTTAATGGTTTTATCTGACCCAAAAGCAGAAACCAAACAAACTCTTACGGGTGTGTTATCTTACTTTACATTATTCATCTGCTGTAAGGGACAATTGCAAGGGACTCTTTCTTCTCTCCTGAGGACTTTTCCCTACGGACTATGTTCTGAAAATGATGCATGGTGACAAATTACAGCTTAGACTGATGTGTTTTCTGTTGTACTCGTGCTTCTTTGCTACTTCACTTTTCTTATCTGTATGTTTGTGGTTCTTTTGGATGAACCATAGAAAATAGGGATGTTCCTGTTACTGATTTGTGTAGTTTTGAGCACACTTCAGTCTTATGGATGTCATTGATCTTAAATACTAACAATACAAAACTTAATTTTAGTGTATTTTTTTGGCCATCGTTAACTGATTAGCCTCCCTAAGTGAGGTTACAGTCTGCCAGTTTCCTGTGAGTGCCTGTAATCTCAGATTTATATCAGGCTGCTGTTTCAATGAAGTAGTGCTACATACAGTAGGACATGAGGTTCTCACAGGTCTTGGTCTTGCTCAGCTTAGTGAAAACAAAACAGGTTGTGAACAAAGAAGGTAGATCCATGTTTTTAGGAAGTAAGATGGTAAAACTTAAATATCAGCATTCAGTCCAACATCAGTCACCACAAATGATACGCACAGTCCAAAAGGTAAAAGTTTATGAACCCTCAAAGTACAGTTAGGGAATCAAAAAGGATCAGTCTATGAAAACCTCAGTAGCACTGTGGTTTGTGTAAGTGTGCTCTGTGTATGATGAGTCAAGCACTTCTAAGCTGTCAGTCTACTAGTAAAGTGTCCTAAATTAATACTGTGGATGTTCAGTGGGTTTTATTGCTTTCGTCATCAGCACAGGCTTTAGTGAAGAAGGAAAACAAATTGGTACTGCATTTATAAAGAAGGGACTGTTCTGTATTAGAAGTCTGAAACTGAGACCACCCAAATGCCTTCAGCTGGTTTTTGTTATTTTCACAAATAGTTTGTTCTTTTAACAGAGTGTTTAAGAACAGAAAGTTGGGTCAATCACTCTATTATGTTTTTCCCTAAATGGTAATATTAAACAAACTTTACAGTACTGTTAGTGATTGAGAAAAAAGAAATTAGACTTTTGATTCTCTTGGTCAGAGAAAAATAACAATAGGCAGATGTGATTTCAGTTCTTCAAATGCACCTTTTTCTTGGAAACTTTTGTCTTGTTTTGGCTGAATATGTATCCCTTAAGGGTCAGTGTAGTATCTATCATATTTTATGATATTTTAATAAGTTAATGTTTTCTGTAGCTCTTGTAGGTTAAGTGGGATGTAGAGTGTTCTTGTCTTCCATATATACATGTGTTATGTTTTCTATTAAAGTCTGAATTTTTCAAAGGACAAGTCTGCTGTATTACATTACAGACTTGTTCTTACACCAAAGTGTTCTTGGTGCCTCATTGAAGGCCTGAAGGTGAAAAGTCCACGTATCTGCAGTTTAGGGCAGTTACCTTTGCTTAGTCTGTAAACCAGTGATTTTCTTTCTGGGAAGATGTCCTGGTGGGCATATGACAAAGATTTGAGGACTGTAATGGGTAAGGTATGAGGAAGAAATTATGCTGCAGGAGAAAAAAGCAAAGACTGTCTGGCCTGAAGTGGTAAGTCTTCATATGTACGTAGTGTCACATATTTGAAGTAGGGGATTGTGTGTTAAGTAGGGGATTGTGTGTTAAGAATCGTGTTTCCGAGAGCTCTGTTAACTTCTGACATCTGTGTTTGTATCTGCAATCAGAGTAAAGAAAGTGTGAGGGAGAATAGCATGGGGAATAAAATGCTGTGGTCAAAATAATATCTTGCTGTCATTTAGCATGCCATCACAGTTTGTGATGCTGGATGCCTCCTCTAAAAAAGAAGGTGGAGAGGAGAGGAGATTCAGAGAAAAGACTAAAAGAGTGATCTACACTAATGGAAATTTGCTTGTGTAAAGAAAAAAATTGAAAAAAAAAAGTTAGATTGTTTAGTCTTTGAAAGGCAGTGAGTATGATGAAGTATAACAGGTTTGAGAAAAGTAATTCAAGAGTAAGGGAACATTCTGTGAAATTAGGGTGGCAAATTGAGAAAGAAAACTTGAGAAAGGATATATTTCTTAATAAATTGGTAAGACACTGAGCTCTGCAGTCTAGGGATAATTTTAATTTAGGAAAATTCTAGATAATTTAGTATGCAAGAGTATTTACACAGACTCAGGCTATCTTTTCCTGAAAGAATATAACCCCTCGGCTTTTTGTCATTTATAAGGTTATTTTTACCATCATGATTTTTTCTGAAGCTCACCTGAAAACTACATATTGATGTTGGGAATGTCCTGGTTTTGCTGTGATAGAATCAGAGAATTATTTCTCAGTCAGAAAAGCTGCATTTTAAGAAGACTGCAGCACCCAATTTGGTGAAAACAAAGTTGATAAGGCACTTTGCTGTAGTTTGTGGCCAGTCCAGTCATGGTATGCAGGTTTCCATAGTGATCAAGGTCTTTAGCAGTTCACAGTTAGCCAAGTGCTAAGGCTAGGAGGAGCACAAGCCAGGGCAGCTAGCCCAAGCTGGCCAACAGAAGTATTCCATGCCATAAATGTCATGCTCACTATAAATTGGAAAGGGACAACCCCCTTCCTCAATGGCTGTCATCCCTGGAGGGTCTCACCCGTCTTTCTGGTCCTGAGGCCTACTCTCCTGCTTCTCGTGACTGTTATATTTTTGTCAGCTGAGTATAACTTAGTGTATTTTCTATTAGTATTAGTTCTTCTTATTATTATTTCATTAAATCTGTTTTTATTTCAACCCATAGGTCTCCTTTCCTTTTCTCAATTCCCCTGCCCAGGGGTTGGGAGGGGTCATTGAGTGATGGAACAACTGACTAAACCAAGACAAGGAGTAAAGGAATTAAGTTTGTCCCTAGTTTGTTTACAGGAGAAATGGTTCTAGAGTCTCACATTAATGCTCTCTGTCCTTGTGTTAGTTTCTATCTAGATGAAATACCCACTAGGTACTATGTCTAGTTCTCTTGGGAGTATCCACTTCTTGTAAGTGGGGACAATGAGGAAGAAGTTTTTGGCAGTAACCTTGGGGTCTTCATCAACTTGGAGAGAAATTATGTAGGGCGGTTGTTTTTGGGACTTGCCACTCGTTAGATACTGTTCTGTGCAGCTTTGCCTTTTCTGTTGTCTGGGCTGATGCATTAAGGAGACGTTCCTGCAGTACTTTAATCCAAGTCAGTACACAAGTTTGTTCTGTACCTAGAGCAATGGAATATTTAAGGAGGGTGAGATGAGCTAATGCTGGCCTTTGTGTCATCCAGCCAACTTCCAGCAAGTATGTAAAAGTCATAAAAAATAGCGGTGTGGGAATCTTAATTAAATGAGCATGCTTGTTCCTCTGCCAGTCTTTTCTCTTGGCATGGTTCAGGTCCTGGAAACTGTTTGCTTTCAGTCTCTATCAAACTCAAATACAAAACTCTGTGATAAAAGCATCAAAAGCAGTGTTCAGCAAAGCAGGAAAATACTACAGAATCAGCTTTTGCTCATTCCCACTGAAATGTCCTTTTCAATCCATTTAATGGAGGTTGCAGTTTTTACTTTTGGTGTGTTTAGCAACAGATTGACTTAAATTTGTTGTATTTGGCTCTAGAGCAGCAAAGAGCAGATGTCAGGGAGGTGCCGTGACAGGAATAAAAAGATTCAGAAGGCTTGTGGGAATTCGGGGGGTGAGGGGGAAAATCTTCCTCGTATTTTTTCCCTTCTAGAATCCATATTATAACATTTAGAGTTGGCATTCAGTTCAAAACTTGCCATGCTGCAAGGGTTGGTGCGTTGACGCAGGCATTCTTTCCCACAGCTCAAATTGTGGAAACGGAGTTTATTTATAAAATAAAGTATGCCTGTGAAATTATAATTGATACCTTAATTATGGAGAACTTGCCTGAAACATGGAAGCTTAGTGACCTGTGGGACATTTTCCTGGCTTAGAATAGCCATGATTTATACTGAAACATTTTGTCTGTATGAATCTTAAAAATGGAATTCCCCTGTCGAGGCAGAAAAACTTCACTAACTGAGAGGTACTCTGTCAGGGAGTAAATAATGGTCAACCTTTAAACATTATTTAGGGTTGGAACGTCATTAAATGGTAAGATTTGCTGTTTGGGAGTTGTCATTATTTCAAAAATATGCATTTAAAAACTACCACTACATGTTGCCAGTCTTTGCATAAGCAGGTGGGTGCCAGATGTATGTGGGATCCTGGAGAAGTTTGTTGCTTTGGTCTATTTCTTTTCATTTTTGTAATGAGCAGAATGCTTCAAAAGTTAGTGGCTGCTTTTTGTCTTTTAAAGACTGGAAGTATTTTATCTTTGCCTTGATTAAGGGGTCATTTCTGAAAACACCTTGTGTAATTTGTTAGTAGAATGATTAATTGTTTGTTTATTTTCCTCATGTCTTTTTTTTTCACTCATCATCTACCTGCACTTCAAGAGTAGATATTGCCACAGAATAGTTTATAGACTATTAAAACATGTGTGATGTAATTTGCAGTAATTTTGATTGCAGGTTGCTATATTTTAAAGTTGTACCATTTCTGTGTTGTCTTGTGTGTTTAATGATGTATTTAATGCTTTGCAGAGCCTGAGAAATATTTCTCCTGTGATGAAAAAGTGTTGCTTATACAATAATCTAGAGGGGAACACAGTAATAAATCTCATTTTCCTTGAGATGGTGCTTCTTAATCTTGTGTTAGTGTTTTAGAAAACAATGTTTCTTCCTGCTTTGGGTCTTCGTATTCTAGTGGTGATTGTAGTAGCTCTTAATCATTTTCTGGAGAGATAAAATTTGAAAAAGGAGTGTATCTTACTATGCACTTGATCAGAATATAATGAAAAAGTTTGACATTTTTTAAACAACTAGTTAGTATAGTGGGGTAAGTTGTCAGAAGTATCATATGTGTAAGACATATAATGTACATGCTCTGTTCTCCTCAGGGTTTCCATAGTCATGACTGGAGTATGCTGTTCCTGTATTTTTTGCTGATGAACAATGTAATAAATGCACTACTAAAAGAAAACAGGACAAACTAGCTTGCCTGTTAGCTGTAGCATATTGAGTTTCTTGGTTAGGTAGCTAATTTCAGCGACTTGAAAGTGAGAAACCTGGAAATAATTGTGGTTAGAGCTGCTCGAAGTGGATCCAGTGAAGCCTTTTTGATTTCCTAAATGTAAAGGAAGCCAGATTTGATCAACAGCTGCTGTGAGGGTTATTCAGACAGTGAGTAAATCCAGTCCAGTGCAGGATTTCCCACTTCTGACCAGTTTCTGACCTTTCTTTTGCTTAAGGTGAGATGCTGAAACTGTAACAGTTTGGTGTGTTTTACTAGCATTGTTTGTGTCTGTCCTGTACTTAATTTCTTCCAGGTATTTTCCACCTGGCTGTCAAATTCCTTTGTTTACTGCAGTGTCTGAAAGACTTTGTGACCACATTAAAAATGTTAGAAAAACTGATAAATTATGGATTCTGTATTTAAAGACTTTATTCTAGATCATTTAATCATAAATATTTGTAAGGTTTATTTTACATGGTAGGATTTCACTGTAAAAGAAGCATGGAACTGTAGATTCCATTTAGACTCGATCAAGATCTGCAAGGATCATAAGTATTTTATTTTTTCATTATTTCATTGCAAGTATTAAACCTACATTTGTGTACTTGCATGCTGTGAAGATAGCTGTATATTGCAGGGACAGATGGTTGCTCTGTCTTGTCTGTCAGCTGAAGCTGAACAGAAACTAGATAAGTTTCTTGCTCTGGGTTGTTAGGATGCTGTCCCAAGACCAGAGCTGCTGTTTGATGTTGTACTTCTGAAAGTGGGATTCTGCAGGCCAAATTGCCCTAATTCTCCCCCTGCAAACAGTGTTATACTCTCAGGTGTCTCCAGCAGCGTGTTCTGAAATTTCCAGTTGCAATCTGATTTCTATCCTGGACAGATTACCTGTCCATTGAAAAGCAGTTCAGTGTCCTTACTCTGCAGAATCATGGGCATGGAAAAACTTAGGTAATGCCTACTGGACTTTGTAATTTGATTCAGATATATTAATTTCTCATGGAAGAGGCAGGACATTAGCGAATTCATTTAAAAATTGCCTAATATTAATCAGAAGTGATGGGCCTAGTCATCAAATAAACAAGGTAGCACATTCTGTCTGTATGCAGTAATGTATAACACTGTTTTCCTATTTTGCCTTCCTGAGAATTTTGGAAAAGGAAGATGGAATTTCCAACATACACTTCCATAGTTGTGGTTCAGGTAAATCAAAGGGAAAGGTTATAATTATTTAGTTGTATATTAAGTTGACTGTCTGTAGGTGCCCCCTGAAAGAGGAAAATTTAAATTTCTGTTGAAATCTAGTTGTATTACTAATAGTTGTGTTGAGAAGCTTAATAATTTTGAGAACTATCTTTGCCATTTACTTTTTCATTATAAAGTGAGTTCACAGGCTCAGAATATGACATTACTTCCGGGTTTTTAAAGTTTGTTGAATTTCTTTCTGGAAAGAAGATGAATGCTGGTAACCTCTCTGTTAAAAAAACAAAAAACAAAGCAAAACCAAAACCTTGCTAGTACTGGTACATTACTAGTTTTCGGACATAAATTCTAAAGAGGTTCTGTAAAGAACAGAAGTGGTCAGATGGAAAACTTTGTTTATTTGTAAAGGAATCTATATTAGCAGTGCACGCTATCGCAAGCCACAGTGCAGCTTCAGGGTCCAGCAGATTAATCAGTTAAAAATCAATGTATTGAAAGGAATGCTCAGTTTCTGATGTGTTGCCTACGCTTGGGAGTTACAGGAAACTTCAGCACTTCCCAGTGCTGTTGCCACCAATTCATTTGCATGGTAAGAGTCGTTGTAGTTAGGTTGTGTCTTCTAACAGATTTCAGACTGGTCAGTTCACCTTGCTGAAAGAAAGGCTGTGGTTTTATGCACTTTGGAACTGTCGTAGCGCACTGGAAAAGCAATAGCAGTATCACTGGAAGTATTTTTACTTTACAAGTACAGGTCCTTTGAAGATAGAGGATCTTGCAACAATATGGCAATATTTTTCTGACTGATCCAGAAATAGTGTTATGTGCTGTGGACAGATTTGCATCAGGTTTATAGCCATCGAAAATTTAGTGGCTCATCTGCTATTGCAGTTTTTTGGATGACATCGTATATGGATATCATACTGCTGAATATTTCATCTGTTGTGGAGACAGAGAAATTTAGGAGAAGTTACTTTAATCTCAGAAGAACATGTATTGACTAAGAGAGTTAGTTCAGTTTGTTTTTGCAAATCACCAACCCTTAGAAGTGGGATTAAGTTTAGTGCAGGAGAAAATGGAACTTTCCCATAGTAGCCTTTGACTCCAGAATGAGGTCATGGTGCTTGTCTCTTTTCAGCCTCCATCTCAGTAAAATAATAGAAACCATAATTGTTTCATATTTCAATTTTTATCCTGAAAAACAGGAGTTATCGCTACTTGTGCACATCATAATGTCAGCAATGACTTTTTGGCCTTCTTGATTGTTACTTCTTTATTGCACCATATCTGCTTGGTTTGCATGCCCATGCTCAAAATTCTCATGTGCTTCTTTTGTATTTTATTTTCTTTTTTTCCTTCAATTTTATTTATTTAGCAATTTCACTGAGCAGATAGCCAGGTAGACTTCAGTCATGCAGGAGTTGGTTGTGCATGCTGCATTAGTGATGGCAAGGCTTGCCTTAGATGTGAAGGCAAAGAAAAGGAAATAAAATCAAATCCAATGGAACAGATGAGAAAAGAAAAACTTTACTAACAAAGGAAGGTAAAGAGGAAAATATGAGTGACAAGGTGGAAGAAAAGAAGCTGAAGTGCTGGTACGGAGGTGCACTGCAAATGCAATGTGTGATAACACTTCTGATTTGTAATTTTAAGAACAACTAAAGAAGCGTGTTGTTTAAATAAATGATTTATTGAATTTTTCAATCCTAAAAGTATCTTTCTGTCTCATTTTTGGGTAGATCAGATATACAGTAATACTAACTTTAGGAGAGTTTATTATTTTTGTTTACTGTAATGAGAATATATTCATTGTAGTTTTAATCAACAGATTAATAAACCACTAGAGTTTGGTTGCTTTATTGTTAATCTCTTGTCTGATCAGGGTTTTGTACTAATACTTTGCAACATTATCAGTTGGTAGATATAAAGGAATACAATTTTCCTTAGTGGAAAACTTAATCTCTTGCTTCATTAAAATGGTTCCTAGGTCTGTGTGAAGAGCACGCATGTGTGATCACTCTTCACTTTCCAAAATGGTAACTGGGTTGAACTACAGTCAGATTGCTCAAATGCCCTCGTGTCCCTAGAGGACAGAATTTGCTTTACCAAAAAATACATAGGGTATTGAATGGGCTTGAGCCCATTCTGTTGAGTTATGGGTTTTATTTCAGAATTTGGGAGATTCATTTTTGTGGAATAGATAACTGAGAGAGTTAGCATTCTTGCTTGGATAATGTACTATTTATTTTGGAAGGAAGTTTCCCATTACTAAATAAGAACAAGATGTTTGATCACCTTCTAGGGAGGAGACTGTTTGGTCAGCCTAAAAAGAAAAAAAAAATGCAGAAGAGACAACTGACCATTCTTATGTGGTGTTTGAAATGTTTTCATGTTTCTTCTGGGCTTTAATTATACTGTATTTACATGGCAATAAGAAAGACCAGAGGTTTTGTTCTTTTCTTGAAAGTACAGCTTTATCACATCGTTGGGAATTTATAGCCCAGTAATATGTAGTGTTTTTTCCATTTGTGCATTTTGCAGTTGTTTTGTACGGCCTCACAGTTTGGCAGCTGAGAGTTCACTTTTTCATGATTTTTTTTTGGCATGAAAGGGTTACTGTTCACATTTCCTGTGTAATTCCTTCTGATCTTGCTGGGCTGTAATTACTTTCTTGATGTTAAACATTCCCAGGCTCCTATAACCTTCTAGCCTGCTTGCACTGGCCAAGTTTGTCCCAGGTGATCATGTGGGCGAACCTCCTGTTTTTAAGGATAAAAATCTCTCCTTCCTGTGTAAGATAGCCTACATACTCATTCCTTTGCTGTGCATCCCAAGAGAAATCTTTTTAAAAATAATAATAAGGTAACACATCACTCTTTCAGAGTCAGATTTAGCAGCCAAATAGATGACAAATCAAGTGTGTGGGTTTAGAATTTGATGAATCTTGGTTGCATGACTGCAAGTTCACATTGAAGATTATTTTTTCTTAATACATTAGGAAAATAAGTTATGATATAAAAAAGATTTTGACTGAAGCTTTTGACCATATAATTGGCAAATCATTTTAAACTTGCTTGAATGTAGAACTACTTAGTTGAGCCTTCAGGATGTTCTTTTTCTTTTGAATTCTTTGCAGTAGCTGCAGATCTTACAAAAAATGAGAAGATATTAGACAATTCTGTCTTTCCCACATAGTTCAATTATCCTGTATGTCTTCTGATTTGCAGTTTTTGTTACATAAGCAGTAAACACAAGGTATTATTTTGTTTTTAAATAGAAGTGACTGCATACTGCTGAAAATTGTTGGCTTCAGATGTGTGGGAACTGAAGTGTTCTGTTCTGCAAAGGCACTGAAAGGTCCTACGTGCCACTTCTCAGCTGCTCTTCAGCTTTAATCTACAGGAGCCACCTGTAAGAATGGAAGTGAAGTTTGCTTTCTATGACCTTTATGCTGTTTCCTCATAGTGCCAAGAAAGGTGCGAGCTGGTGATGGCAGGGTTTTTTTTAGGGTGTGAGGAGTTGTAATGTGCTGATACATTGACATCGGTGGGTGGGGTTTTTTTGTTGCTGACAGTGTCAGAGAAAGTGGCTGGAGGTTCTGTGCATCATCAGTTCCAGAAGTAGCCCAAATTTTGGTACTTCTTTCCAGGGTGATCTCATTATCTTATTATCCTGTTACAGATTTTTTTTTTTTTAAATCATAATCCTAGTCTTTTTACCTCGTGCATTTAATTGGCTACTGTGTGAAACTCTCAGGCTGCAAGTAATTCTATTTTTTTTAGCTGTGGTGCTGTGCTTGCAACTCAGATATTCATAAGTCTTCCCAGTAACTGACTGACTGAAGTCTTGGGGATACATAACTCTGAGCTCAGTGGGATTATACTTGGAAGAAAACATTATGTAGGTAATAAATTGTAGCGGTTTGAGCCTTTTTCTTAGTTTAGTTATCGTGCATACGAATACCTGTGCTTTACTGTATAAATAGAAGTTAGAGCAGTTGGTGTGCATGTTGTTAACTGTGCTGTTACACTAGTGAAGGATAGGAAGAATATATTTTAATGAAAATATATTTTTGATTTTTATCAGGAAGTCTTACTGAATTTGATGGCTTACTTATAATTGGAATGCAGTAAGTATGCTGCCCAGTTCTTAAGTGCATACTCTAGCATATAATTGGGACCGTGCCTGTCAGATATGCTTGGTTTTGGTGTTGAACCCATAGCTTCTTGCTGGCATATTATTCAACACACAGGAAACTGGTCCTGTCGTAAAGTATTTATACAGTAGTCGTGAAAAAAAAGAAAACCAAAGATGGAGCACCAAGTGAGTGTAACTGAACAGACAGAATAAGATACTGCTAATACCTTGAAATTAGACTGTTCCTTTGTCCTTTTATTATGGCCTGCATGTGATCTCCAGGTACCTGAGATTTGGTAGGAAACTTCCTATGAGGAGGGCTTACCAAAGCACATCCACTTGGGTATGAGTTAAACACGTTGCAAGCATTCTAGGCTTCATGTGCAACAAAGTGCAGCAGGGTAGTGCTTTGCTTAAAGCTTTTTCAAAACAGCTTACTTTAAACTTTATATTATGAAAGCAATGATGAATTTGGAGTTAGTTTAAAGTGAGTACAACTGTTTTGAAGCCTGCTTTCTGTCTAATAGTATGTATAGATCATCTTTCCTTTCTCTTTTCCTGTTTAATTTTGCTCCTGCTCAGATAAAGACAGTGAGGAATTACACGCTACATTGTAATTAAAGGGAAACTGTTCTGAACCTACTTTGTAAAGTACTTAGAATATAACTGACCTGACTCTCCATTATAAATTTCACCTTTGCAGTAGAAAATACCCCGAGTGGTAATGAATTTTCTTCTATGAAAAATATATGGTTTCAGAGCCCTGTGCAAATACCTCCTGCTTTATGTGTACAAGGGATGTTACAGAATGTAAGCTGGTGCTGTTGATGTTGTGTGTGTGTTGATCTTCTAGTTGTTTAACTTAAAACTGTTTTGTATTTAGATGTCTCTAATCTATGGGAGGCAAGGCAATGCATGTAGTGTGATGCAGAGAAGAACTGGACCTACTCTTAAGAGTATTTAGTGCAGAAAAAGAAGCTGTTTGGTTTTAACAAGCTGCTATAGGATTAAGGAATAATTTGAATTAGAGGAGTTTTTAAGCTTTCAGACAATATAGTCGACTGTATTTTTATATTCAGAGTCCTACAAGTTCTCTCCTTGAGAAGACATGTAAACTGCTGTTATGACAAAATGCATAAATATATCTAGGATTTGATAGTAGTTAATTCATTTCACTTATCTAAGGCAAGATTAAATGCCTCAGTTTGGAACTGGCTATAAAAAGTAACATGTAAACAAACTTAACACACATCGGTAGTAACAGCACATTTCGTAGAACTGCAGACACTTTGTTTTTAAATGCAGTGGTTTCACACTTTAAACGTTCACAAACTGAAATTTAGTCACAGAGTGCCACTCGACTGGATTTTTAAGGGCAGTTTTTATGTCCCTGGCTTTCCTGAGTGACTTGAACTGCATATAACCAGGTATTAAGTACTGATAAAATGTTGATTATAACTCTGATGGAGTTATGTTATTTATCACTGATGTGCAAAAAGAACGATTTACTCAGTTTTCTTGGGTTTCTCCTGGTTCAGAAGATGCCATCTATCCACTCACTGGAGAATCTCAGAACACAGGTGCTTTCTGCGACTGTCTTTCAGGATTTTTTTTTCTAGATATCAGATTTGGTGAGTTACTTGAGAGTTCCACAACACTGACTTCAAAATAGATTTGTGTTGCACATGAACTCTTTTGTGGTCTACGTTTTATCTTTGGTTCTTTATATTTACACACACATTCATATATATTTATAGGTAAATATGTTAACACTGATGTTTTTATAGGAGCTTACTATAGTGTTCATTCTTAGATAAGTGTTAAGCATGCATAAGATATTTAAATTATGGCAATCCTTTGTACACTGACTTTACACTGCATTTTAATTCCATCTGTCTGCCTCCTGTATATTTAGTAATGCTTACTTATTTTTTTGCCATTATTTATTCTTTAATTTATTTATATATTTTCATTCCTAGAGTTCTTTATTGATGCTTTAGGGAGAAAGAGGTGAAACATGGAGCAGAGATCCCAGTGATGAAGGGGGAGAAGGTGTGAGTATACTGTGGTAGCACAGTAAGAGGTTTTAGAAATCAGTTATATCAAAGTTAATGTGAATCATCATTTATTTTGAAAGGTTCATTATTTAACAGGCACATACGTTGGAAAGCAAAATTACTAAGTTGAAAAGTATGTGCCAAAAGTAATGTGCTCTTGTTGGTACACATTATGGAAGGAATCATACAAAAATTTATTTTGGGAAGGACCACTGGAGGACATCTGCTCAAATCCCCTGCTCAGAACGGGGCTACCTTCATAGTTAGGTGAGGTTGTCCAAGGTCTTGGTTAGGTGAGTCTTGACCATCTTCATGGATGGATACCACACAGCTTCTGGATACCCTTTTCCAGTGTTTGACCGCTTTCACTGTGAATTTTTTTTTCTAATAAATCAATTTCCCACACAGCAACTTGTCTGTACCCTCCCGTCCTTCTCTTGCGCAGCCTGAAAGACAGTCTGCCCTCATCTTCCATACACACTCCTATTTTAGGTAGGTGAAGACAACGGTAAGATTCCCACCTTAGCTTTATCTTCCTGCAACTGAACTTGGGTATGTCTGTGGGGAACCCAAACATGAGCACAGCCCTGTGTGGCAGTGCCATTCCCCCACTACCAAAAAAAATGCCCCCCCCCCCCCCCCAAACCCAACACACCCTGTAAGTACAGAATAGACAGGAGTATCCAGTTCACTCAGCTTGCTCCTGTATATGTATGAAAGCCTTTCTTGGCCTTTCATGTTCCTTGCTACTTGCAATTCCAAATGATCTTTGGTTTGCCAATTCTGTGTGCGTGCCCCCAGGCAATGTTTCTGTGTTCTTCCTGTCAGCTTCTTCCTTTTCTACCTTGTGTATGCTTCTTTGGTCCTGGAGCTCAGTTAGGAGTACTCTGTTCATCTGTGTTGGCTTCCTCCGTGCCTGCTGCTTGTCAAAGTGCTGGACTGCTCTTCTGTGTTGAAGAGGTTGACCTTGATTATCAACCAGTTTGCCAGGGCTCCCTTATGTTTCAGGGTGGCCCTTTCAAAGGGGTCACACAAACTAGCTTTCTGAACAAACAGAAATGTTTCCTCAAGTCCAGGACTGCAATTCTGCTATTAGTCTTAATTGCTTTTCTCAGGATCTTAGTAGTATCTTATAGTAGGATAGAATGTTGAAAAGTTAGGCAATGCAGCTACAGTTTCCTGTTCTTGGTAGGAAACAGGGTTTTTACGAATCAAATGTTAGAAGAATTAAACACTCTCCTGCCCAGTGTTGCCTGAAAATGCTGGTCATAAAAGCTTGAAAATGTTCTTGAAATGTTAATAGAAACAAATGTCTTAATATGTCAGAAATGTGTATGAGGAAGAAAAGAGGAATAGAACAGTTTGTCAGACTGTATAGTTGCTACTTGAGACAAAAATCTCTCTTCTGTTACACTGCCCACTCAGAATTTCTTGGTTTGAGCACTGCTTGTAAGGGGAAAAATAGGTATCCTGGGTAAAACTGCCATCTTTTGTTTAAAAATTGAAGTGGGCATGATTTCTGTAGCTTAAAATTAGGTAATGCTCAGCTGACAAAAGCAACTGTGCATTAAAGACTTGGCACTGAAAATAGTAATTTCAGATTAGATGGGAATCTCTACAACTATAATAAGTTAGTTTGTGGACTGTTGGATTGGACCTGGTGATCTGCACAAAACTCTTTATTTTCTGAATCGTACCTATTGAGAAAAAATAATTTGTGGTTCATCTGAAATAATTTAAACCAGCACGTATTCATATTTGTTAATGACTTTCAGGTGGCATTGTTTGTTCTGGAAGAGGGAACAAAAAGATTGAGGTACTCAGGTAATAATTTTCCCACTTACATCTAAAATTTAACAGTTCCATTTTTTGTTTCTGGAAGGTACATGTATCTTTGAAAGATCTCTCTTCAAAGTTCACAAAACATGCATCCAGCTTATACTTATTCACTGTTTTTTTAGCTACATAAAATAGACAGTGATTTTTGAAGGGAAAAAACCCTCTAAACACCTTTGCTCTCTGCAATTTATTCATGTCTGCAGTAGTGTAACAAGCAAGATCCCAGGTGGCTGTTATTTCTGACCATTTCCAGAAAGCACGCAAGTACTGTGATGGAAATAGCTTATTTGCAGCTTTACTGACTAGTTAAAACATTTTCTGTCCCCCATAGATAAATATAGGGACAAAAGGTGCCTGATGGTCTTAACTAATGTTAAGTTTTACTGCCCAGTTTACCACATTTAGAGACTACTATTTAACAAATGAAGAAAAGTGTATTAAGTATAGTGATAGGCATGTTGGCATTTTTTTCTATGCCAAAAGAAAATGAAGCATTGTGACATTTATAATGTTGATAGGAAGTACTCCCAGAATTTTTTTTAAGTTCTGTTTGTATTTTTAAGGCTTTTTAATTGTATGGGTTTAGGTGAACAGTCATGAAAATAGAAAACTTTAAAAGTTACTTTACAGTGTGAAAGGTATTAGGAAACAGGAATATGCTGCATCTTTATTACACGTGTGTTTCTCCTGTGTAGAAAGAGGTCTGTTCTTGACATCTGATCTGATTATGCTTTCTATG
>NW_010315701.1:0-30618 GCF_000700745.2 Antrostomus carolinensis
TTGGTTGGTTGGTTGGTTGGTTGGTTGGCTTTCCAGCCTTGGAGATCTCAGGAGCCCTGCGCCTTCAGCACTCTCTGCCTTGGCCTGTGTGGGGCTTTGAACACAGAAAACGGGTTTGAACACACAACACAGCTTCTCCAGCTGGTTCTCCGCAGAGCTGCCGCCCACCCGTCGGTCCCTGGAAGGTTCCCTGGGGTGACACAGACGGGGCAGCCTGCAGGCCAGGCCTGGCGTGATGTGGAGCAGCTCCTGGGCTACCTGCCCCTGTGCATGTGCAGGTTTGCAGGTGCACAGCAGGGATCTCACTTGCTGTTTGCAAGCCCTAAGTCGGTGTGAGCTCTGCAATGTTAAGAGCGTGGTCGTGTGTGAAAGAATGACACTGCACGTAGTAATATTTCATTAGTAGGCAAATTAATAGTATATCTTGGCTGCTTTAATTAGGGACTAAGAACTGGAAATATACTGCGGTCCCAGGCAGAGCCCTCCAGCAGCAAAAGGGGACGTGAGAGACAGCTGTCCTCTAAACACACAAAGGGTGGCAGTGGCAGTCCATCCATGCTACTTGGACTCGTGACCAAGTCCAAAAGCCTTGAAGCTCCAGTTAATGCTAGAAGATGAGAAAGCTGGCTGTCCTGCAGCCTCCCTGGCTGCGTGTAGGCTTTGCCAGCAAGGGAGCAAATTGCTCCGTGGGCAGCACTGAGGGTCTTGCTGCTCGTGTCTCCCCAGGCTGGGGTACTTCCCAGCTGCTCCCAGTAAGTGCCTGATACTGGTGCTGGACTGCCAGCACATGGAGATGCGAAATCCACAGTACTTGGCCCCTCTTGGGTGGACTTGTTCTTTGCTGTTTTTTTAGGCTTAGCGTACAATTTGCTGGATGAGCCATGGAAAATAGAGCCGCGTGTGAGAAACTGTCTGCCTTTGCCAATGAAAGCTGTTCTTCGTTGTCTCTGTCCCCAGAGTGCTTAAGAAAGTAATCCAATAGCATAAAGTTGAAAAAATAGTGAGTGAGGCACATGGCTAGCATTTCTCATGTTGTTTTTTCCTCTCTGTGGTCCCAGCTCATTTTTTTTAACTGCTGTTACAGAGGTGCAGGGCTTACTGCTGGGTAGCATCAGTTCATCGTTCCAGGCATATTTGTTTTCAATGACAGGTGTATTTACGTCTGTTGGAGATGGTTTTGAAAACAAGTCTAATCCATAAAATCCAAAGATAGCAGCTATTTTCTTTGCTGGCAGGACATAGGAATCTGGCTCAATCCATCAGTGAATTCAGCTGGTGCTTTCCTGCCTGCCCTCCCTCCTGTGTTCCTGGCCTCTAGCAGGAAGAACCAAACAGGTAGGTTACCTGGTCCTGAACTGTCACAGTCCTCGGGATGTGAAACCGGCACAGGAATGCACTAACAGACGGATGTTGGTGGTACATTGGATGTTGGTGTTGAAGGTCCTTCCTTCCCTCATAGCTGCAGAGGGAGGAGGACATTCCAGCTAAACCTCCCTGTGGGGTGAGTCAGAGCACGCCATGAACTTCATCCCAGAAAAGGGTCCCGAGGCGCAAGTGCTGCGCAAGCACACCAGAAGCAGACTTTGGCTTTGTGGCTAGACACAAGTACAGCCAACCTGATCTCCTGCTGGCAGCAGTCCTGCATCTGGAGACCTGCAGAGGTCCTTCCAGCCAATGCTTTCAGGATGCCAACTCTGGCAGAGCATTATATAAAAGGAAGGAAAGGTTTCCATTTTACATTTTGGCTCCAGTAGGCAATGGATGCAAAGGGAGAGAAACAGTTAGGCAGCGTAAATGGTCTACAGTAAAACTGGGAGTTGAACCCAGTCCTCACTGGTCCCAGACTTGCTCGTTAAGCGAGAGCTAAGCGAGTGCCTTGGGATCAGTATTTTTAAGGGAAGAATTTTACCTTTTTTCCTGGCAGAAGTTTTAATAAAATAATTTTCAGATGCCTCCCAATTCAGAAGTAGTAAGTTTTCTGCACTCCCCTCCTGCATTTCTCCTGCAGTCTGCTTTCTCCAGGAGAGCAGCTAGAGCACCAAGCCAGGAGTGAGCCATACCTTACACTGACTGGGTCACCCATCTGCAGTAGCTGGGGAGTGGGATCCAGGTACCCAGTGAGGTGCCGAATCACGGCCCGCAGCTGAGCGTAGCTGTACCCCTGTAAGGACCTCGCTTTCCCTGACAGATGGCTGGCTGGCTGGCTTCCTGTGCAACTGTCCGCTGCCCCACAAGCTGCAAGGCTTAGTTTGCTGTGTGCCAGAGCTGTGCTATGGCACCAGGAGGCCACATAAGCCTACGATGGCTATGATGTCCTTTCTCTACTCTGAGTGACCTACGGTAGTTTTGCTGTTCTTGGCTTTCAGACCACAAGGCTGGAAATTAGTCCTTCCATCAAAGTGTATTTGTATTTGTAATCTCAAAATAAGATGCACCCCTCTGAGGCCAGCATCTTGAGAGAGGCTGCACAGGGGAAACAGCCTGTGTCATTTCTGTCTCTCTGTTCTTCAGAATACTTTTTATAGGTCCTGAAAAAAAACCCCACCCTGAGACTCGCGTCTTGCAGGGAGAGAAGTGTGACTTGAAATGGATGTGTGGTTCCAGAGAATCCTTAAACTGTGCAAAACCAAGTTTTGTTTCTCATTGCTGGTGAGGCAAACCACATGCTGGGCCATGCGAGGAGATGCAGATCGAGGGACATGGTTATCCCCTCTGCTGGGCATCCGCTGGGGAGGGATGCGGAAAAGCTGGAGGGGGGGTCAGCAAACAGCTGCAGGATGGAAAGGAGCGTGGGGCACGTGGTCTGCAGGCAGAGCTGCCAGGAGCTGAGCTTGGCTTACCTGGCCGAGGAGAGGCAGGAGGGGGGTTTAACATCAGCCTAAAACCGCTGGAAGGGCAGTTGCCAATGGCTGAAGGCTCTTTGGTAGCCTCAGCTGATGCAACAAGGGGCAACAGCCACATGGCGCTGGGGTCGGGGGTCTAATTGGCACAACTCCTTTGCTAGCAGCCCTGGGAAGGCCCCGCCATGGACGGGGCTTGGGCTGAGAACCTCCCACCAACGAGACCCCTGGTGCTGCTGGGGCCCTGCAAATTGCAAACCACGTTCTGGCTTTATCTGACCCTCGTCAGCTCGGCGGGGAGGATTGGTAGTTTAGGCCCGTCTCTCAGAGGTATCCAGTGAAATGTATCTTGGACTAATTAGGCATTAGGGCTCAGGAACTCAGTTCCAGTTGCCTGGCCTCTGTTTTGACCCCTCTTTTCTTTGAAGTTCATAGAGAAGCGGGGAAAGGAAATGAGAGGAGAGGCCCTGCTTTTCCTGTAAAATGCCTCATTCCTTATAAAATCGTTTGGCAGAAATCTCTTTCAGCTGGACAAGCTGAATGCTTCAGTACATGCCTGCAGTCATTTCCCCCCCTTGTCTCATTCCTCTGGCTGCTCAGTCACTTCTCTGCATCAGTAAAACTGTGGATGCATAGACAGAAATACTCCTTGCAGAAGGTAGCAGAGAACATCTCCACAAGTGTGTTAGGGGGCTCTGAGTTCCAGCAGCTGTGTTATTTGGGCTGGGCTGGCTGGAAGCGCACAACACCACACAGTGCAGTGGTGCCAGCTCCAGCTCAGCTCTGGGTTCTCAGACCTTTCTTCCAGGCAAGCCTGCTGGGGGACACAGATTCCAGCCTCTGCTAGGCCATGGAGAAACCACACCAAACATCCTCCCTCCTGTGGTGATGTTGCACAAGGAGGAAAGCAGCTGAGGCAGAGGCACAGTGTCTCAGGTGTGTCCTGGGCACTAGAGTTGTTTCAGAGCAGAGAGTAGCTGAAAGCCCCAAAGGAAGGCAGTCATATTCCCTCCCTCCCACTGTAATGCAGGATCACCAGGAGGTCTTGTTAGGAAGGCATCTCTGGAGGCCTATAGTCCAACTCCCCAGTCCAAAGCTAGATCAGGTTGTGCTGGGCCTTGAGTTCCGTATACCTCCAGGGATGGAGATCTGGTCTCTGAGATATGCCACCCTCACATGGAGGAATTTTCTCATGCCCAGCTGTGAATTTTCTCATGCCCATGTCCCATGCTGCAGCATGTACCCCTTGCCCCATATCCTGTCCTTGTCCACCTCTAAGAAGCGTCTGGCTCTGTTTTGTCCATAACCACCATTCAGGCAGTGGATGACTCCTATAAGGACCTCCCAGTTGTCTCTTCTCCAGGCTGAGGAAGCCCAGTTCCCTCAGCATCTTTTCATACACCCTGTGCTGCAGCCTCATCACCACCTTGGTTGTCACTGCTGGACTGTCTGCAGCTTGTCAGTGTTTTCCTTGTACGAGGTAGCCCCAAACTGGATGCAGTACAGGGATCAGTCTTCAGCAGCACTAAGTGGTGAGGAAGGACCGCCTCTCCTGTGCTGAACTTGACAAAGTTGCTTGTAGCCTATTCCTTCACCCTCTTGAGGTCACACTGGGTGGTGGGCCTTTCTCCTGAAACATCGCAACTGCTCCCAGGGTTGACATGAGCTATGGATTTTTCCTCATCTTTTCTTGGGATGAGTTAAAACCCACCATTCCACCAGACATGTGTGCAGTGAGTCAGCAAGAGAAATCCAGGGTTTCCTCCTCTCTTGGCTGGCCATCCAGGGTGAACTGTGAGAATCGCTGCTTCCCTGGAAGGTGGCCTTGCTGTGAAAGGCAACTTGCTCAGAGTGTGGTTAGAGCTGGAGCCACTCTTACTTCTCCTTTTGAGAGGTGAAAGGATGGCCCGAGTGCGGTCGGAGGTTTCCTGCACCTATGTTCAGTGGTGGGCCACCTGCGGTCCTTGAGCCAGAGGTTTCACATCCTTTTTCAGACAGGGGCACAAGAGTGAATTAAACCAACAGAATTGCAGGTACTCCTGCACACTTTTCATGGAGGTGCCCACTGTACTTCTTATCCGCATGGTTTTGAAGTCCTAAATGACTTGTGATGCGAGGACAGCTTTATTTAAGTGCATACAGAGCAGAGGAGGCCTCCTGAACACAAAATATGGCATGGTGTACTCAGGCTGTATCATCTTGGAGGGGGGACTGCATTACAGGTGTATTTATGAAGCTGGACTTTGCAGCCTGTTGGAGTAATTTTAATGCATGACTCATGTCAAAACTGCTTCAAAGTTAGAAATGAAATTAGAAGTTAGGCTGAAAGGGCTGTTATTTACAGGCAAAACTTGATTCAAGCCATTTGTCGTTCATTTTTAAGAACTGCAGGCAGAGGAGAACTGTGAGAAAAATTATTTCCATGTAACTGGAGACTAATAATGAATAATGACACTCCCTAGTGACGTTAAATAGGATTGATTATATTTGACTTGCAGGCTGTGTTATATTTCCAAGTCGTAATCTTGGGCTAGGCTCTTGGTCACTTTTATGAGAGGAGATGCGATAACATGAGTGGTAGGAGCAAGGGACAGGGGATGGTGTTGTGGCTTGGCAGGTGGCAGTCTTTCTTCAGAGTTAGCCCCAGTCCCCTGTCCCTACCTGGGCATCGTCAGCACCAGCAAGATGCTTGGTCTGCTCTCCACAGAGCAGTGGTCTTGCTGCTCTGCTCTGTCACCAGTGTGAAACGCCTTTGCCTGTGTCTGAGGCTTGGCTCTGGAGCAAAACAAACCACCTGACAGCCTGGCGAGGCTCATCTGCACCCAGGGAGCAGACTGGGAGGGCTGGGCTTTGATGTTACGTGCTGGCCACCATGCTTTCCTGTGCCGCGTGGCAGGAAAGCATCCAGGTGGCTGGAATTTTAGGCAACAGTGGCACAAGCAAGAGCTCTCTCTTCAGGCCATTCCTCCCTGACACACCAAACAAAACGAGTTTCAGTGCCTCAAAATGTCCAAGCTTCCTGCCTTTCATTTTGCTGTGTCGCTGCCTCGGGTTGTCTCTTCGGGGGTGCAGTGTGCAGGGGAGCAGCTGCTGTCCCTTGGAGTGAGCAGCATCCCACTGGATAAGAGTGCTTCCTCCCAGCTTAAGTGGGTGAAGGACAACCACTACCCCTCTCACCCATTGCTGCAGGATCCTGGGCAGGTGGAAAACTCACCAGGCTTTTTCCCCAACTGGCAAGGAAAGGCTGGGCTGATGGGAGGGACTCTCCAGCATCCTGTACTGCTGCCAGGCTTGTGGAGGGTGGCACCATGGGAGCTGGTGTCCTCTTGTTGCTGTGTGTAGCCTGACCATAACAAACCTCAGAGTGGACAAGGCACACTTTGGAGCCAAGCAGAATCCTCCAATTAAAAGTATTTAAATATATATATACATATATATATATATACACACACATATATATGTATATATATTTAAATATACAATATTGGCATGCAGCAGAGTGGCTGGGGGGGACGAGGAACACAGACCTCACAGAGGCTGAAGTCAAAGTTTGAGAATCTTGGAAATATCTTCTGGGACCCTCCCTTTACTGTTTTTATAGCCAGGACCACAAGCTGAGTCGGGGGAAGCCCAGCTCCTCCGGGGAAGGGAGACAAGCCAGCACTTTACATTCAGGAGAAGCAAAGCTGTCTCTGAGTTGTCCTGTTTGGCTGCAGAATACCCTCTAAGCCAAGACGGGGAATGCCACAGCTGCCAAGGTGGGTCAGCTTGCACCCATTTCTGGTAATAAAGGCAGATTTAGCAGGTATTTGCACCTAAGCAGGATTTTCTTTTCTATATTGCAATGTGAGAAGCTGTAGGCAGCTGCAGTGATTTAATTTCAGTTGTGTACCACAGACCATGTTTTGCGCTTCATTGAGTAGCTTGGTAAAGCACCCTCAGGCACTGCTGTTTATGACCAATTCCCCTTATCCAAAGGGTTTCAGACCCTCAGCAGCGTGGGTGTTGGAGCCTTGGGGGCTCTCCAGTTCACACCCGCCCCCACCCCCCCATTCAGACCAGGGCTGAGTGTGCTGAGGCAGCTTGGCTCAGAGGTGGCAGGGGCCGGTGATGGCCCTAGGGTGGTGGAGGTGGACACCGGGAGCAGCTCCCATGGGCAGTGTGGTGTTTGCACACCTCCTCATGCCCTCTCCTCTCCTGTCCGTGCACAGAACGGCTGGGGCACGGGGCTGAGCCCAGGGTGATGGGCAGGGTTGCACAGGACCCAGCAGCACAGGAGCCAGCAGGGCCCTCGGAAGGTCTCCATCCCCAGCACACAGCAGGTCTCTCCCCAGCATGAGGTCAGGAGTGCTGTGGCTTTGTGCAGCCGTGTCTAGGATCCCCCTCGAGGACAGAGACCTCCTCCCTTCCTGGTGCCCTGTCCCCCTGCCCATCCCAGTTGTAGTGGCTGGGGTGGTGGATTCCTGCGCTTGTAACATCAGCAGTAGGCACAGCCACAGTACCTGCCTATGCTGAGGATATCTGTGGAGGTACACCGTGCAATGAATGCTGGTTGTGGAGCTGATGTTTGCACTACAAGGAAAGGAGACCTACTGGAGACTTTTGAGATTTCCCAGCTTGGCTGAACAAGGCCCTTGAAGCTGGCCTTGCTATGAGCAGAGGTTTGGAGCTGGGTACCTCTGGAGGTCCCTCCCAGCAGAATCCCATGTTTCTGCTGTCATTGCAGGTTTGCTTGGCTTTCAGTCTCATTCCTCTAAATAAGAATTTGTTGAGAGCAAATATGTCATAGCTTGAGCACTGTTGTGGTGAGAAGGCTCTGCAGAGCCTTCTTCCTTTAATTGCTGCCCCAGGAGAGCTTTCTCCTGGATTATATACCAAAAAGGCAGGCTGCCACTCAGAGTCAGACCCTTGACCACCTTGGGCCTTTTGGACTTGTTGGCCAGGTCTTATTGGCCAGGTCACAGCACTATGTCAAATACACAGAGGCCGTGAACTCATCAGAGAATCCAAGGATGGTCCCAGGGACTTGTTGCTGGCATTTAATGAAGAGTTTTGTACCTCAGCAGTGATATGTGTGTGAAAGGGAGCCTTTCCTCCCTCCCAGCCCCGCGTGGCCATGGGGAGTGTGGGGAGTTGAGCTTGGACCATCTTCTATCCTGACGTTCCTCTCATGAATAGCACCATGACAGAGCACCCCGCACTCCAAAACTCTGCCCAGGAACTGGGGAAGGCCTCTCCACAACTGAGATGCATGGGATCTCATTCACATGCAAGAAAAATGTTACAAGTAAGTCTTCTGGCTGTGCTTCCCTGTGACAGGAATGCGACTTCTTTTGAGGCACATTTCAGCTTCAGGTGTCAGTTTGCTGTGCTTTTACTGGAGCCTTTATGAGTGCAACAAAATAACCTGGATAAGGAACTATCCTTCATCTGGAGAAACTCTGTGGACAACCTTTCTGATGTAAAAATGAAAACAAAAACCACCCCATCTAGGATACATCCAATGATTACGTTGCTTAGTTAGAGGCTGGCTTCAGGGTGCATGATAGCAGATGCTGGAAAAAAATTGATGGTAATAATTTCACAAATAATTAACCTCCTTGCTTTTCAATTGCTTACATAAATTGCCGGCATCATCACATCTCAACAAAAACCTTGCTATTCAAAGCTCGACTAGTTGTGTAAATAACTATAAGCATCACAAAGGGCCTACAGGTAAGACCCTGAAGAAAACTCTAGCTCTTGTTGTTTTCCTCTTTTGTAAATTGGATATTTCTTATTTTTATTGCTTAATAAGTCTTCCTTTACTAGGGAACATTAAAAAAAACCAGAAGTGCAGCAACACAAAAGATTAAGTTCTATAAGACGGGAGTTTTATATATTTTTATATTTACAAACATACATATATGTGTACATGTGCACTTCATGTATTCTTCCATACTTTTTTTTTTTTTTAACAGTGCTGGAAATAATCATTATGAGGGAGTGGCTGACATGCTGAAAGGCAGAGCCTCAGTCCAGAGGAACTTCTTAAATGGGAAGACTGGACCACCAGGATGCTTGCAAAGCTGAGCAAGTAGAAGTGCCAGTGGTGCCTGGTGCAGAGGGGTGAGGGAGGAGTAACCCTGAGCATCAGTCCAGGCTGGGAGGTGACTGGTGGAGCTACTGGATAGGACTTGGAGGTGACTGTGAACCTGAGCTTGAGCATGGCACAAAAGTAATTTTTACTGTGAATAACACCAGCTGCTTACTGGGCTTTATGAGGAGGCCACGGCCAGCCCAGTGGAGAGGCCTTGGAGACTGTCATGTTTCTGTGAGTCCAAAAAGCTCTTCAAGATGGTGCATTATAGTAAAGAGAAATGGGTGATGATGCTGGTGAAGTGCAAGCGTCTCTCCTTTGCATCCTTCTGCTGACCTGCCAAGGTTGCAGGTTGTCAGACAGGCAGAAACCCAGGCGTTTCGGCAGGGAGACTGAAGTGGGCAGGCTCGCTGGCAGAAGACGGCAGGCAAGATATTTTGCTGTGTGTTAGGCACTGTAGTGAACGCTGTACAGCTTGCTGACATGGCCTAAATAACTCATTGCCTGGATGGGGCAGCCATGAGAGCTTCACTGGGATGCAGGGTGCCAGCAGCACCATCCCTTCTGCTTCCTCCCAGAGCCATTGCTCCCAGCATGCTGGAAAGGCGAAGGTTAAGGTGGGTCTTGCGACACGGACCGTTCTTTCTCAGTCAAAATGTGAGGTTTTTGGCACTGTCTGCTGTTCTTTGGCTTGTTCTGATGTTTTGCTTCTTCTAGGCGTTGCTTTCTCTGGAGGCCTGGGATCCTTGGCCACACCATGTTTGCAGTCTTGCTCTTGTCCATATCACTGTAGTTTTTGCTGAGTGGGTTTCTGACTGTCACACCTTCCAGTGTTAGCGGAGCAGGGGTTGCTGAAACACTTGGTCAGCCTCCACCCTGAGCTGTTGATGCAACAGCAACCCACAGAGTTAAACATTAGCAGAAGTTACTTATTTCCCCTAAAGGGGGATCTTTATAGCTCTGCCTTTATTTTGTATTGTAGTCCTAGCAATACTGTAACTCTGACAGCAGGAGTTAGAAATCTGATTTGTTAAGACATTGCAATGTCAGTTTGTCTTGGGCTTTTTCAGAGTTTCCTGGATGTTGCTTGAAACACGATAATCACTTACTCATGTGCAACCAATGACCACATGGAAGCTGCTCACAAAAAAAGCCGCAGCCTTTGCTAAGAAAAGAACTGCTTTCTGGTTTATTTTTCCAAACAAAAATTCACAAAGCAAAGTAATTAAATTTCTCCCTTTGTTCTGGCTTTTATGTTTGCTCTCACTTACAAAGAAACCCCAGTGGGGGGAGGGAAAATATGGGACTTCAGTCTTAGAATAAGGACCTTGATCTGACATTTTTTCCCGTAGGTAATTAGTCCTGGTCCAGAAATATCAGAATGGGGAAGATTTTTTCTTCTTTGGACTCATTGGTCTAGTGCATTCACATTACCATAGATGGAATACTTTGGAGAAGATATAAGAGAAGGATTTCAGTTTAATCAGGTCCAGGCACAAATTTTGGACCAACAGCTAATACAGCAGAGCATCAGCAACATCTGTCTCCTCTCTGCACTCAGATCATCCAAGAGGACTCAAGAGCTATCCAGGCATTTTTATGACAGAAAGATTTGCTTGCTCAAGAACCGCCTCCCTTTTTCTCCTGTTCAGTTTTCCTCTTGTTCTCCCAAATGCAAATCAGTAACCTTTATTAACACCAGGTCTGCAAAACATTTCTATGTTTAAATGTGAACACAGATGGGCATTTGTTTTTGAGGATGTCAGTCAACCAGGAACGCATAATCAACAGGAGGAATGAATTACACCCAGCACCTTCATCTGCTCGGGCATCTGTGTGAACCCAGAGCTGGACTGGGTCAGGATTCCTGGGACTGAGAGCCCAAGGCAGGGGCAGCCCAGGGAGGAGTCAGCTTCCCAGTGGGGAATGAAGCTTTGGTGAGCTGGGGTAGAGCAGCTGGCATATGGGCACAGCTGGAGTGTAGGAGACGTGGTGGGAACAAATGCTGGTGCATGGAGATATTATGCCGTGGCTGAGCTGGTCTGGAGGACTGGTGGAGGGGCTGGGCTGGGTCTGTGGCCCCCCCAGGTGGGTCTGGTGTATGAGGTGGACCCGCGGTGGGACACAGGGGTGGAGGATGCTGCACGGGGGTGGCTTAGCCCATGGTGGGACACACCAACGGGAGCCACCCCAGGGTGAAAGGCCAGACCGTGCTGGGACCACCTCTTTACATCCACCACCGTTCTGGAAATGGGGCAGAGAAACATAGTTTGGGCCTTGGCCAACACCGCCTCTGCCCATCTCCTTTGTTTTCAGGCAGGGTGCAGCTCCTCCAGGAAGGAATGGGAAGGTGGGGTTCAGTCTGCCCTAGGGCTGCGTCTGATGAATTGTCTGTAGGAGGTGTCTAGGTTACCTTTTCACAGACTCAACCCCTGGGAGTGACATTTTGTCATTTTTTGTCTCTTCTTCCACCCTCACCTTTGCAGATCATTCACTTGCCCTTGGCAGAGGCCGTCAAGACTAAAAACCCATCTGGTGTTAATGACTCACCCACGCCCTGCAGTGTAGATTGTAGATCCGCCCTGATGTGGTGTTAACGATACACCTCAGGTGCTAAAGCTGGGGACCCTGCAGGTTGGGCATTTGCAACCACTGTGAGCCACTTCCCTTTCTTGGCCACATCCTCCTCATATGGTGAAATATTACATAATCT
The DNA here is from genome assembly GCF_000700745.2 of Antrostomus carolinensis. Lineage (NCBI taxonomy): Eukaryota > Metazoa > Chordata > Aves > Caprimulgiformes > Caprimulgidae > Antrostomus > Antrostomus carolinensis. The sequence goes on from NW_010315701.1 coordinate 11,633, forward strand.
GACATCAGCTGTTGTCTCTCATTTACCTCGCTGGGGAAGGCCACCAGGATAAATCACAGCCCCTCATGAGGCCCTCTCTCCTGGTAGGTTTGCTGTCACAGGTACCTTCAGCAGCCACCACTTGGTGGGACATGTCCTGCATCTTTGCAGGGGTGAAGTGACACAAGTGACTCATGCAGTATTTAGTCACTACAATGGGAGGGGCGACTCAGCTAGATTGTTGTGCAAATTACAGTCCTGAATATAGAGGATGGGAATCTTCCACAGCACACATCCTTCAGAGGTCGTGCAAGGCTTGGACAACCAGCTGACTCCATACTAGCAGGAAATCAGAGGAACACTTAGACCAGAAGGGAGCTCTGGAGTGCCCTTATCACATCCCCTGCTCAAAGCCAGCTAACTCTAGTGTTGGGTCTGGTTGTTCTGAGCCTTATCAACTTGAGTTTGGAGTATCTCCAAGACAAAAAACCCTAGCAGCCCTCTGGTCCCCAGCTGCACACCTCCTACGGGGAAGCAACTTTCCCTGGCGATCAAACAGCTTTTTCTCTGTGGCAACCCTTTGCACAGACAATGGTAAAGTAAATGTGCACTTCCATCTTCCCATGGGCATCCTCCTTCTTGGGCACACAGGGACAGCAGTGAGACGTGAGGCCATGAAGCGCTGTGTGCCTGTTGGTAAGGGGTTTTTGGGGCAGGGAGGCAGCTACGTGCTGTCTGACTGCACAGGAAAGCAGCAAGGAAGCCCAGGCCCGAGTCTGTGGTGGGGCTGAAGCTGAAACAGAAAAAAGGGCTTCCTGAAGCCCTGACTTGGCTCGTTTGCTCTCTGGCTCTGCCTAGCTGCTGCGGGGCTGGCAGGAGAGATGGCATCGGGGATGGGCCTTGCTCACTGTCCTGCTCCACAGGACTCGCTCGGTGCCAGGGTGAGTCCCTCCCTGGGGTGGTCTCAGTTGCTGATGGTGGGTTGGAGCTGTGCCTCCCAGGCAGTGGTTCAGCCCACGGCTGATTTTTCCCCAGGGGTGGCAGAGGTTGGTTTGCAGAAGGGAGTATGATGGCATTTCAGGCATGATTACTGCGGTTTCCATGACAACCTGCAGGCAGGCATGAGTCAGCATCTCCTTGCTGCGGTTGCTGGGAGTGCAGAGAGCTGCCTGTCCCCAGCTTCGAAAGGCAAAGCTGAGGTAGGGGAGAGGAGTGTATATCAGCTCTGAGCTACCCTGAGAGCAGAAAATATGTCAACAACAGGTTCAAATCAGTTTTTCTGCCAGCTAAATGTGGAGATCCCGTTGCAGAATGGGGAATGCCTATGCCCATCTGAACATGGGCCAAGTTGGATGAGGCTTTGAGCATCCTGGTCTGGTGGAACGTGTCCCTGCTGATGGCAGGGGGGTTGGAACTGGATGATCTTTAAGGTCCCTTCCAACCCAAACCATTCTGTGATTCTATGATTCTAAGAACGTGTGCTCTGCTTAGCATGAAGCTCCTCTTAGCTTCCTCCAAGCGTATCTGCTTGTGCTCTTGCCATGTGCTGGCTGAGGCTGAGTCAGTGTGCAAAATGCTGTGTCCAGACCTGTAGGCAAAAGCAACCAGAGAGCTAAAGCGTGGTTCTTCCCTAGGCACAGAGTTAACTGTCCTGGTCTTTGCAACTGCAACTCGAGAGCAGTAGCCACCAGTGTGAAGGACTAGCAAGCACCACTGTCTGCTCTCTACATGAGGCCCTGCATGGAGCAGGGAGCTGCAAATTACCATTAGCAGTAGTGATGCAAACTCTACCTTCTGCATTTGTGGAGTCAGAGGGGATAGAATCTGCCAGAGTTCACCACACAGCCCTGGCCTGTGAGCACCTGCCTATAATGAGGGAGCAGGAGGGTCGAGAGAAAGGGTCTGGAAAGGCAGGAGTTCACCTAGCATGCAGCCCCTGCCCAGGCTGTGCACCCAGCAAGTATCCTCAGCAGCCACTGTGAAGAATTTGGGTGCCAGAAGAGATTTGGTGTCTCTGCTCAGGATGTGCAAGGAGCCAAAGCCAAGCCAGTAGGAAATGGAGAGGCTGTTCCCCCTCCATGGGCCACGAAAAGGTGTAACACCACTAGTCGTGTGAGGGCTGTCAACCAAAGTAGGCTTCAGTCTTCCATGCGCAGCAAAATAAGTTTTCTTCTGATGGGGAGGCTGAAGTATTTGGTCCCCGCCCACGGACTATGTGAACAGATTCAAATTACCAGTTCATTGTCCTCACCTGGGCAGCAGGTCCGGGTGACAAATGGTGCTATGAGGATATGGGGAAGTCCCCCAGTGTTTCTTTAAGTGCTCTGTTTTGGGACCAGTAAGTGCTGTGTAAATACTGGTGCTGTGGGAGCAAGCTGTGCTTGAAACATGAAACTCCTCTGAGAAAGGCTGTGCAGTTCCTCCTGCAGTTCCTGGGGTGCATCGCAGGATTGCTAGCAGGAACCAGCCCAAATGAAGCACAAGGTGGAAAAACCTGTCCTGCATCCATCCCCCTAGGCATTACTGCCCCCCACCCCCTGCTGCCCTTCTTGGCCCTGTGGTCCCTGTCCCTCTCTGCTATGAACGCGTTGGCGCTTTGCTTCTAAGGGACCATTGCCATTGCCCTCAGCCTGCCATTGCCCTCAGCCTGCCATTGCCCTCAGCCTGCTGGTTTTACGCTTCCCCATGCCCAAAGCTGTGGTCAAGCTGCTCTGAACTCCTGTAACCTGTGAGCAGTCTCCTCGCACCATTTGCCACAGAGGATGTCCCAAACAGCAGTAGAGCCTGCCCTTGGAGCCAGAAGAGCCTGAGCTCCTCTCCGCAGTACAGCCACAGCTCCCAGGACTCATCAGCTGTCTTGCAATGTGTTTGTAAGTCTCTGTGTTTGCAGTGAAGCAAGGCTAATTATTTCCTGGAGGCTACCCAAAAAAATGTTGCAACTCAGGCTTTCTCTGCCAAGGGATTTTGGTGTTGTGCAGGCTGTTGTTTCTCTTCAATGCACTGACCCACAAGACTGACCCTCCCATGTGGGGGTTTGACCATCCATGACTACCCAGATTTGCCTGCAACCATGAAAATGGCAGCTCCCTAGCAAAGTAGCCTTATTCTCCATCCTGTGGTCCAGCCCAACATGTCTCTGCTGCCTTTTTATATACTAGGACCTTTCAGAAACCCATGCCTGAACAGAGACATACGTGATCCTCAGGATTATGTTTATGAAAGGCAGGTCCTGCTTGACTAACCTGATCTCCTTCTGTGACAAGGTGACCCACTTAGTGAATGAGAGAAAGACTATGGATCTTGTCTACCTGGACTTTAGTAAACCCTTTGACACCATTTCCCACAGCATTGTCTTGCAGAAACTGGCTGCTCATGGCCTGGACAGGTGCACTCTTTGCTGGATGGAAAACTGGCTGGATAGCCGGGCCCAAAGAATTGTGGTGAATGGAGTTAAATCCAGTTGGCAGCTGGTCACAAGTGGTGTTCCCCAGGGCTCAGTACTGGGGCCAGTCCTGTTTAACATCTTTATCAATGATCTGGACGAGGGGATCGAGTGCACCCTCAGCAAGTTTGCAGATGACACCAAGTTAGGTGGGAGTGTTGATCTGCTTGAGGGTAGGAAGGCTCTGCAGAAGGACCGATGGGCTGAAGCCGACTGTATGAGGTTCAACAAGGCCAAGTGCTGGGTCCTGCACTTGGGTCACAACAACCCCATGCAATGCTACAGGCTTGGGGAGGAGTGGCTGGAAAGCTGCCTGGTGGAAAAGGACTTGGAGATGGTGGTCAACAGCTGGCTGAACACGAGCCAGCAATGTGCCCAGGTGGCCAAGAAGGCCAACACCATCCTGGCCTGTATCAGCAATCGTGTGGCCGGCAGGAGTGGGAAGAGATCTTCCCCCTGTACTCTGCACTGGTGAGGCAGCACCTCAAGTGCTGTGTTCAGTTTTGGGCCCCTCACTACAGGAAAGACATTGAGGTGCTGGAGTGTGTGCAAAGAAGGGCAACGGAGCTGGTGAAGGGTCTAGACCCCAAGTCTTATGAGGAGCGGCTCAGGGAACTGGGATTGTTTAGGCTGGAGAAAAGAAGGCTGAGGAGAGACCTTATCACTCTCTTCAACTACCTGAAAGGAGATTGTAGCAAGGTGGGTCTCAGTTTCTTCTCCCAAGTAACAAGTGGTAGGATGGAGGAAATGGCCTCAAGCTGCACCAGAGGAGGTTTAGATCATATATTAGGAAAAGGATTTCTTCACTGAAAGGGTTGTCAAGCATTGGAACAGGCTGCCCAAAGAAGCAGTTGAGTCACCATCCCTGGAAGTATTTAAAAGACATGGAAATGTGGTGCTTAGGGACATGGTTTATTGGTGGACTTGGCAGTGTTAGGTTTGCAGCTGGACTCAATGATCTCAAAGATCTTTTCCAACCAAAACAATTCTATGATTCTGTGATTCTGTGTTTTGCCAGGTACAGTAGATCCAGGATAAGATACACACAGATGTTGCTTCAGACACAGTGTGGACCCACAGCATGACGTAATATTTGGGCAGGTGAGTGTGGGCATGACCAAGGGGTTTCAGCCTCTGATCCATCCCCATGCTGCCTGTCTTTTTGAGCATCCTGCAGGCTGTTTGCCTTCTCTTGCTTACCTGATGGAGTCAGTCTACAGTTCAAAGAACTTGCCCTCTTACTTTAAGGACCTTCCTGGTGGATGAAGTACTTCTATGGCTGAAAAAAACCCCGAAGCCCGCTGGAAGCAGCACAGGGGGGTCCCAGCAGCAGTGCCTGCAGGCTGTCTGGCCTGTAGACATCTGCTCTGACTTGTAGACATCTGCATGGTCTCTGCTGGCAAGAGGTGTGTGCTCATTGCATGCATATAGTGGCAGACCTGGATGTCCCTCCTTCAGCTGGCCCAGGGTTTCAGAGGTGGGGAGGTGGTTTGTATATGCTGTGCCATGGGTCTGTCCTGTGTATGAGCACATTCAGGTGTCTCTGCTCCACAGCAATATGGCAGATGCGTCCCTGATCTGTGACATTGATCTGCTCTCTAGTCAGCTATTGCTGGCATCAGGCTGAGGTTAAGAGCACAGCTGCTCAGTTCAGTGACAACAACCCTTTCCTCCATCAAGTCCAGTTTGGGCCAGGATGTTGCCTGTGTACTTGATTTGCAACTGTCTGTCAAGGGAGCCAGGATGCTAAGCAGCCATCCAGATGTGAAAAGTGTACAACCATGCCACAGCCCCTTTCCCTCCCTGGATTCTTGACTTCCCAGGGTGTGGATTTCACCCCAAAGACTTGTGTCCCTCTCAGCAGGCTCAAACACAGGCCAGGAGCCCTTTCATCACTGTCTGTCCTCCAAAATACCTGTGCTCACAGTCCCACCTGTGATTGCATGACTTCCCTCAACCAGCACAGCTATGCATGTCTTAGTGGGCAATAACACAAAACAGAGTATGGTGGCCACCAGAGAGAGCAAAACATGCCAAAGGGCTTGGCAGCACTGCTGCGAGATCCCTTCTGCTGAGCTGCCCTCCTTCTGCCGTAGGAAGTGCTTTCGGGCTCACAGAGTCCTTTTCTTTTTGGCTCACAGAGTCCTGAAGCCAGGGCAGGGCTTGGGATTTGGGGCAGCAGAGGTGGAGGGAGCGGGCTGCTCTTTGTGCCACTGCTGCTGTGCAGCAAAATGTGGAACCACAGAGGGACTGTAAGTGATGTGACAATATAAACCACATGCTTAGCAGCTGTGGGACTGGGGCATTGCTTCCTCCAGCCACCCCGGTGGGTGCAAGGCAAGTAAGCATGGGCAGCCTTTCACACAGGACCAGGGCAAGTGCAGCCTCTGTCCCCATCCCTCTACAGCTTCCTCCCAGATTTCCAGCCTGAAACTGTTTGGGAGAGGAATTTCCAAAACAAATGTTGCTATTTGAGGAATGCAGCAGGAGGGGGGAAATAATCACAACAGAGATAAGGAGAAGTCAGTGGACTTGATAACTGCACCAAGCAAGCTCCCTTGGCTCTGTCTGGTTTAGGATGGGACTCTGCAGCCCACCTCTCCCTGCCCTGGATGGCTGGTGCTGCATTAACGTCAGCTCTGCTGGTGGGGCCTGAGGAAGAAGCTCTGGGGCAGATGCAGGGAAAAAAGAAATATACTGGAGAGGTCAGGGTGGTGGGGCAGCATCTACCTCTGCTCCCCTCTGTGTAGGAGCCACCCCAGCTCCTCTCCTCGGCAGCCATGTGCCGGGCTTTCCTCTGGCTTTGTGGTCACAAGGCTGTGTCACTAAGAGCACACACGGGTTTCAGGCATCTCCTCAGAGAGCCATGCAGCTGTCCTGCCCAGTCCTCCCAGCAGGATTCTTGGGGGCTTATCTGCTTTGCTCCGTGTCCTGGGCTGTGTTGCACTTGGCTGCCAGGACTCCCCTGTCCTCGCCACTGCTCCCCTTGGGGACCAGCTCTGTTTGTCTGTCTGGCCACGTGGCACTCCTCTGGCAGCCTGCTGAAGGCCTTGTAGAAATGTTCTGCTGGAAAACGTCTGAGGTCCGGGGTCTAATCCCCTCCTCCCAGGGACAAAGAAAAAGCTGCGTTGCTCTTGACTTGGAGTTCAGGAAGAACTGGTTTGCTAAAACCAGTTTTGCATCCACTTTTTGTTGACCCCAGGCTGGGGCTTTCGCATCTGACACTTGCAGAGATGCCATTCTCCTACTGGCAGGCTGTAAGGGATTAGGCAAAGCCAAGGTCAGTCTCCCAGGACTGTGCACATCTGTGACTTGTCAAATAAATGGTAAGAGAAAATAGGTCCTATGGCTGGACAACCTGCAGAAGGAAGGGTGGACGGACAGTGCTTGGGCAGGTGGATGCATGGCATTCACCTGGCTGTTCTTGACATACTCACGTCATGGGGCTCATGCTGTGCATCCAGAAATGAAGAAGATGACCTGAATGTTGAGATCTGACAAGAGCCCGTGCAGACAAGATTAGGAATTGAAAATTTCTGCCCTTCAAGATGAAATTGTTCGCCCAGATGAATGGCCTCAGATGTGCAGATATATCCCAGCTTGCAGGCGTGCTGAGCTTTGCTTGTCTACCCTGTGCCATTCCAGCATCCTGCACACATTGATCATTTTAACTCCCGTGCCAAACTTGCTCAGCACTTTCATCTCTCATAAAACAGTTGTGAGGTTGTGAGGGTTTAAAACAGAAATGCAGTTGGCCAAGAAAGGGGATATTCTTCCTGACCCCTGCAGGTAACCAGCTCTGCAGCCTGAGCCCTGGTTTATAGTCTCTGCCTAACAATGCAGAGCCGCATCAGTTACCTACAAAGTTGTCCATGCCTCCTCCCCAGAGACACAGACAGTGTCAGGAAAAAAAAGGGGGCAAAGCAGAGACCTTATTGATGGAAAGACTAAAGGCCAGAGGGGACTGCCAGAGCATTCCCTCTCACTGTGCTGTACCTCTGAGTGGAGCTCAGAGATGCTCTCTCCCTTTTGGATGTGTGGCACAAGGCAGTCTTTCTGCTGTAGCACTCCTTGCTCATTTCTTCAGTCTCTTTGAATATGCATGTTTCCTTGTTCCTCTGAAAATACAAACAGCAACTGAGTGCTCTTCCTACCAGGGCTGTGCACAGAAGCAAGATCCCTCTACTTCTGATGCCATTACCCACTTGCTTACAGCTGGAGGTTGCATTATCCCTATTAACTGCAGCACAAAGATCTCATGGTGTTACCCACAGATACACTTCAGTCTCTCTGCAACACTGCTTTCCAAGGCAGATCTCACATCTGGCATTATTTGCTTCCGGTTGCATTTCTGTCATTTATTTATTAAAGTTAATTTCACCAGACTGTAATGATTTATTCAAATCCAGAGCCTCCTGTAACAGAGGGCCATTATTTGTACTGCCACTATGTTTCTGCCATCTGCAAACTTCATAAAGTTTTGTAACAGCTACTTTTAGAAAGGTCACTGAACCACTTTCTAAGCCCTGTTTCTTTTGCATAAGGCATGGGTCTTACCAAAGCATCAGGTGACATTAAGTCAAAAATTCTTTGAGGAAATCCGATTATGTAACAGAAACACCGTTCCCTTTATTGGATTGAAGCAATAATCCTGGACTGTTGGTTTTGTTGGTTTGGGGCGGGGAGGGGGGAGGTGTTTTGGGGTTTTTTAAGGAAGAAAAATAGGGGAAAACAAGTTTGGTTGACAATGCTGTCCCCCACAGCTGACTTCAATAGCTGTCCCTGGACAAACTGCTTGCATTTTGGTGCTTGCCTCCTGGACAGACCACTTGGACGCTCCCATCTTGGACATCCTTGTGAGTAAGGAGATGTGATTGGGGTGGCAACGAGGAAACTGGCTTGGTTTCAAAATAAATATACCCCTTCCCATATGGTCCCACAGTGAGCTTTTCTGCAATGATGCAAGATGAGCTTTTGCCAGCATTTTTGTGGTACTCTGATTTGCTTTTCCGGCATCTGCTGCTGTTGCCTGGGGCTTCACCAGGGAGGGCATTGCCACTGCTGGTAACAGCCCCAGTCCTTGCACTAAAACAGAGGATCCTCACTGTACCAGGACCCTGTCCTGGCCTGTCCTACTTGTTGCCAGCTTGTCATGGGTGCCTGGTGAGTGAACCAGCCCACAGTACCAGGTGTCTCTTGTTATTAATGTGTAATCTAAGTGTGATAGCAGTAGAGGCCTTGAAAGTTTTGAAAAAGGTCAAAAGCAGAGGCTCCAGGACTATAAATAACTCACTGGCAGTCGATTAGGTGTGCAGCCTCAAAAGCTGGGAAAAGCCTGTGTTAAGAATACCAAAGCAAAGTGGCAGCAGCTGAGCAATGAGAAACACATCTGAGCACCAGGGCCAGGCACCTGCTGCGTGTGGGAAAGCAACACCCGCCAGCACCACACAGGGAAAGGGGTGGAGGTCAAGGGCTGAGAGCTATCCAGAAACTCAGACACCTTGAAGAAGCGTCAGGATGTTGGATGTGGTGTGTTCCTGGGGGTTTCTATCCCCAGGACCACTGCTGCAGGATGACTGCAGGGCTGTTGAGTGCCCGTGCTCCATGCAGCCCTGCTCTCCACACAGACACAGAATGACTGAGGTTGGAAGGGACCTCTGGAGGTTGTTCAGTCCAGCACCGTTGCTCAAGCAAGGCCACTTAGAGCCAGTCACCCAGAACCATGTTCAGATGACACTTGAACATCTCCAAGGATGGAGATTCTCACCATCTGCCTGGTTGCAAAACCCTGACAAAACTTTTGAGCTGCCAGTGTCACCCAGATAGGTGTGTGGTGCTATGAGTGTGTCTGAGCAGGGGGTTTTACCCTATCTAATGCTCCAGTCCTCAGTCAAGCTTTATTATGTATCAGCTCGATGTGTCTACTAATAATTTTGGACAGCATTATAATCTAGCACCCATGGGACAGAGCATTCCTTAGTAAAATGCTTCAGAGGCAGGCCAGCAGCAGTGGTTTAGATATGCTGATTTTCAAAGCAGCTAATTTTGCAGAGGACAAACTCCCAGGCTGAGTGTCACATCAGCTGGGTACAGCCGTGCAGTTCGCAGTTGCCACCACTGACTCTGATCTTCAGCTGCCTTTGATATGTTAAGGATTTGTACTCTTGCTCACACACCACCTCTGCAATCACCTGGCTTCTTGTCCTCATTTCAGTGAGATCACAGCTTTGGGGGCTGCTAGGTGGACCTCCCTAAGTAATCCAAGTTCCCACTCATGTTCTCCATGTTATCTGGGCAATCCTTGTTGTATCAACCAGGCATGGTGGGACCTCATTTCTGTAGGATTCCTGGTGAGATATACCACAATGTTCATGCAAGCTAGAGATAACCAAACCACAGCCAATTGCTGCCTCAGCTTCCATGAGCAGGGACACCCCCCACTAGACGAGGTTGCTCAAAGCTTCATCCAGCCTGGCCTTAAACACTTCCAGGGAGTGGGCATCCACAACTTCTCTGGGCAACCTGTGCCAGCGTCTGATCACCCTCACAGTCAATAATTTCTTTCTAATATCTAATCTAAACCTACCCTCTTCCAGTTTAGAGCCATTTACCCTTGTTCTATCACTCCCTGCCCTTGTAAAAAGTCCCTCCCCAGCTTTCTTGTAGCCCCTTCAGGTACTGGAAGGCTGCTATAAGATCTCCCTGGAGCCTTCTCTTCTCCAGGCTGAACAGCCCCAACTCTCTCAGCCTGTCCTCACAGGAGAGGTGCTCCAGCCCTCGGATCATCCTCGTGGCCTCCTCTGGACTCGTTCTAACTGCTCCAGGTCTCTCTTGTATTGGGGGCTCCAGAACTGGACACAGGACTCCAGGTGGGGCCTTATGAGAGAGGAGTAGACGGGGAGAATCACCTCCCTCGACCTGCTGGCCACGCTTATCCTGGTGCAGCCCAGGATACAGTTATTGGCCTCTGGGCTGCAAGCACACAGTGCTGGATCATGTTCAGCTTCTCTTCCACCAGCACCCCCAAGTTCTTCTCTTCAGAGCTGCTCGCAATCCCTTCTCTGCCCAGACTGTACTTATGTTTGGGATTGCCCTGACCCAGGTGCAGGACCTTATTGAAATTTCTGCCCAGACTGTACTTATGTTTGGGATTGCCCTGACCCAGGTGCAGGACCTTGTTGAACTTCATGAGGTTAGCACAGACCCACCTCTCAAGCCCGTCAAGGTCCCTCTGGATGGCATCCTGTCCCTCCAGTGTGTCAACCGCACCACACAGCTTGGTGTTGTCAGCAAACTTGCTGAGGGTGCACTCAGCCCCACTGTCCATGTCACTGACAAAGATGTGCCAGTCCCAATGCTGACTCCTGAGGGGACAGCACTTGTCCCCAGTCTCCACTTGGACATTGAGCTGTTGACCACAACTCTTTGAGTGCTTCCATCCAGACAGTTCCTTATCCACCGAGTGGTCCATCCATCCAGTCCATGTCTCTCTAACTTTGAGACAAGGATGTCATGTGGAACAATGTCAAACGTCTTGCACAAGTCTAGGTAGATGACATCAGTTGCTCTTCCCTTATCTACCATATAACCCCATCATAGAAGGCCACCAAATTGGTCAGGTATGATTTGCCCTTGGTGAAGCCATGTTGGCTGTCACCAACCACCTCCTCACTTCCCAGGTGCCCTGGCATCATTTCCAGGAGGATCTGCTTTATGATCTTGCCAGGCACAGATACATTTTGCACATATATGGTGCAAACTTTTAGCAGCTGTATGAAAGGGAGTTGAGTTGTACAGATAGAAGTGGAAAGTCAGCGTGGTGACTTTTCTACCTGAAATGGGCAAAACTCAAGACATTCAGAGAACACGACTGAATCCGTGGACTTGTTTCACCTCTACACCCCATCTCGCATTTGGCATTGATGTCCTCACACAGGCTTGGCACTTCCTTGTCTCAAGCATGTCCCCAGGCGTTGATGCTTAGTGAGTGGATCCAGGAATGGCATGCACACCCTGTTGCCTGGGCTGAACTTAGCACTGCCTCCTCTGCAAGAACACTTCTGCCCTGGTTGTACTGCAGTGTGAAAGGCAAAGAAACTGGACCACCAACAGAAAAATAATCTCTTTTTCCCTTCAAAGCTGATTTTCTCCATTGCTGGTCTTTTCTCTAGCACATCATGCTCTTCATTGATCCCATGGATCTCTGAGAGTATTTCTGGAAATGGGGAGTACAATAGTTATGCTGCAGAGACATCTCCTCCCAGGCTGCCAGAGCACATCCTGCCCCTGGAGTGATGCTCTGACCCCAAATCCCTTTCATCAGCACTGCTCTTCCCTGTGAGGACTCAGTGCATTTCTCTTAGAACAGCCACTAAATCCCATGGGAAAGAGATGCAGTGATGACGACTTTTTTTCCTACACCCCCCTCCTCCCCACAAATGAGATTTTTTCTGTTACAGATTGTGGTTTGGAAAAAGAAAACTGGGGCATTTGATAGGTGGGGTGCTGCTGGAGGGATGACTTTTCAGCCTGTCTCTGTTTCACATGGGATTCTGCCAATATTTTGCATTTTTCGACCAAGCTGTTTCTCTCCCTCTCAAGAGAGTCGGAGGGTGTAAAAAACCCCAGTCAGAGAGCTCTTATAGCAATGTCCTATGTGCCAGCAGCCAGCACCTCCACAGACGCCAGGAAGAAATGCTCCCAGACATGGGCTCAGCATCCCTTTGCCAGCTCTGGATGAGCTGGACCCAAGCGTGGAAAGCTTCACAGCTCCCCGCTTTCTCTTTCGGCTGGGCAGACACTCACAGTGGTAAATACCATGCTGAGTTTTGGCTTTTGAAACACAGGGCCAAGCAGCTTTGGAAAGTGCAAGCAACTGTTTGGCTCTGTGATCTTTCCCTGGAAGTACTCTGCAGGCTTGCTGGCATCATCCATGACCCTAGCTCCAGGCCACCAAAGCAGTAGTGTCCTTTTGCACAGGGACTGCACTCTCCTGCTGCTTCACGGGCTCTGGTTTAGTGCTCCTGAGGGGCTGGTTTTTCTGCTGTATCAGTCAGACAGCTGGGGAACTGCTGACTGAGACCTGAAACCTCTCAAGGATGGAGAATCCCTGTTAAGCTGTCCCAGGGCTGCACCACCCTCTTGGGGACGGGGTTTCTCATAATGTCCATCTGAATCTCCCAAGCCTTCTCTTCTGCAGGAAGACGGGAAATTTCAGTAGAAGTCCTGCTTCACTAAAAGGGAGCTTTTTGCACTAAAATGCGAAAAAAAAAGATGCATGTAAGAATAGGAAATACCATAGACAGCAAAAGAATGTAGTAAACTTTCCTTGCTTGGATACTTAGAGGTGGTATCAGGCAGATCCAAGACCACCTACAGCTCAGACTAGGATCGTCAAGGGTAGTATGACAGAACTCTACAGGCATGCTAGAAGTTGGGGAAAATGCACGTCCACTGCTGAATGGGAGACGACAGCACAGTAGTGGACAATATGGAAAAGACTACAATGATCAATGAAGTTTTGTAGCATCTTCACATGCAAAGCCTGCTCCCTGATGTCTGCATTCACTAGCATGGTTTGGGAAGGAGATGGGAGCGCCACATGTGGGGCTTAAGGACTGCTTAGAGAAGCTGGACATACTCATATCCACTGGAGTGGATGGCACTCATCCATAGGAGCTACTGGTGTTGGTTGATGTGAATGAAGCTGCTGTCAGCCATGATGGAATACCATGGCAACTGGGAAAGGACTGATTGAACAGACTAATATTATGCCCACCTTTAATAAGGGCAAGGAGAAGGATCTAGGAAAGAGCAGTCTGTAAGCAATACCTCCATCCTTGGAAAAATCACGGAGCAGGACTTCTTGGAGATCATTTTCAAGCATGTGAAGGGCAGGAAGGTAACCAGGAAGAGTCCACAGGTCCAGGCTTTGGATTTAACCCCAGTCCCTTGTTTTCCCCACTGAGCTCTTCACTGCAAGATCTAGTACAGACTTGAGAAGTCAGTCACCTCAGGCTCTGCAGGGATCTTGTCTCTGTGTGCTAACATCTGTGTTGCTGGTAGTGTCATTGAAAGCAGTGAATGGAAAAGGAAAACAGGCTCCAGGAGCAGGGCTGCTGCCTTAGGTAAACAGAAGAAAGAGGTCTCGTTATGGGTGCATCATCCTTGAGTGCATAGACATCCTGCAAATGGGACATAGGCAACTAAGAATGGATCCAGTGTCAGCACTGCTGTGCTAAGACACAGAGCACGAGCAAAGGGCAAACACACCCACTTCAGACTCCTTCCAAGGGGGTGAAGGCATCAGCAAGCTCCAGCTTTGTCCTTTTCTTCCTTCTAACAGCCTCTTTTCTGTTTTTGTTGTTGTTGTTGTTTGGTTGGTTTTTTCCCATGGGCTGGAGAGTAGGAAGGTGTAGCAGGGTAAACATGTGGGATAAATGTCAGAGACCTCTGCTCGCCCATCCTGGCTGTTGTCAGGCAGCTGGGGCCGGAAATGGGAAAGGAAGCTCTGCTGGAGCAAGTATGGTCTCACAGCAAAAAGGCCAAGGGATCCTTTATAAGCCACATGCTGATCTAGTCCTGGGAAGCCTTAGTAACCAGTGTGGAGAAGGGTGAAATCCTACTGACGCTTCTCAGCTGCTTCTTTCAGCAAGGCTCAAAATTTCCACATAGGCCTTCTTCCAGCCCCTGAGCTGTGTGACTCCTTCCCATTCTTCACCCACCCAAGCAAAAGAGGGGAGGAACAGCTTAATACTCTGGGGACAGAAGTAGGAGAAAGAAGAATGTCCTCCATGGACCATTTTTCTGCCTGTAGATACCAAATGCTGCACCATGAGAAGAAATTGCCTGTGATTTCTGTGCAATGCCTTTCAGGGTACAAAAGCCAATGAAAGGTGCCACAGGGGCCACCTAACCTCCACCACCACATCCCTGTCCAAGTCCTCTGCTGCACCCTGCTCTGCTGGCAGCTTCCATACAATGATGCTCCTGTGCTGTCTCCAGTGCCCCAGCAGCCAGCACTGAAGAGATGAAAGAGGTAGAGCCAGTTCCTTCTTCCAGAGCCCTCTGTCAATACAGTCTTCAGAGCATGCCTCCAAGCAACTGTAGGGGCTTGGGGATGTCCTGTCCAGTGTGCCAGCCTGGGCCCCAGAGGCTGGCAGCTGGTCCCAGTTAGGAACTAGCCCCCCTCTCCCTGGAGAGCACTGGGGACCTCACGCCAGCTGCCCAACCTTAGCCATAGTCTTGCAGCCAGAAAGATCTCTTGCTCAGAAACTGTTTCCATGAGAAACTGCCAAGGAACACAGGCAAATGTGTGCATGTTTCCCAGGAGTCACTTCTCCATTTACACTCTCTAGCCAAACCCACAACACCCAGGGAGCAAGCAGTGGCCTGTTTTCCCCAAGCAGCTGACAGCCTGGGTGAGGACTTGCATACCCTGCCTAATTTCAGGAGAGGTTTGCAGGCTGTCCCCCTACCCACAGGTAAACCAACCAGGCTATGGTTTCCTGGTATCATCTGGGGACTCTTGGATCTGTTTCTCGAACGGTGGTAAAAAATTTTGCAGTGCAGAGGGAGAAATTTGCTCAGGGGGGTAGCCAGAGGGGGAAAAAGCTGGAGAAAGTTAATGCAAGGAGGCTAAGGCATGGCCCAGTCCACCCCATCAGTCAGAAACCTACCCAGCAGAGGGGTTAATTCAGAGCAATGCTGCCAGACATCATAACTGAAAATACTTTATTTGACATCAATAGTAAAGTAGGAACATTGGATTATACATCCATTGATATATAAATGATAAAAATGAAAAAGCAAAACCATCTACCAGAAACCCATAAGCAGTCCAGTACACAAGTAACATCCCAGGCAAAAGCTGCATGCCAGGACCCTCCCTCATCCTAACGAGGATACTGTATCCCAAAAAACCCAAGCCTTAGCGTTTCCTTTGCAGCTATTTTTTCTGGGCTTCAACCGTTACGCACAGTATCGCTTTGAATGTTGCTACCGGTATGGGAGAGGAAAAAACACCTCCCACCACAGGTCACGGTCAGAATTCACGTCTGAACAACACGAGTGTTTGTAGAAAAGGCCCCAAAGAATCCTTGGGAGAGAAATTTCATGGCCACTTTGAGTCAGGAGCATTTAATGAGTTTGACTGATACAGTTTACACAGGGACAATGAGATCTGGAAGTCAAGGGTCAGCACCGAAGGGTGTAACAAGCAACGAAAGGCAGCTTCGTCTTTTACATGGCTTGTGGCTTTAGCAGTAGGAGAGAAACAAGTGAGAGTTTCTTGCACCGCTAGTGTCTCTCTGCTGAAAATGGTTTTAAGGTTTCCTGGTTTTCCAGTTTCCATTTCTCTCCTCTTTCAAGGCACATGTGTAGAAAGCTTTGATTGCAACAGCCAGAAACAAGTGCTCAGACCACCTCCACGATATTCAGTGATTTCAGCATAGGGTCAAACAAGCTGTTACATTAACTTTTTCCTAATTTTCAGAGAATCCTAAGGCAAGGAAAAAAAACCAAACAACCAAACCCAACCACTCAATTACGACAGGTAACCCCTTTGCATAGCCTATTAGCAGGCAGACACCACTACAGCTGAAGGTCCCAACTCTTCCACTTAGAAAAGATTCAGCACAAAATCAAGGTGCTCTCTGCAGAGATCTGTGATTTTCAGTGGAGCCTTGATGAGTTTTGGTGCTGATCTGTCACCCATGGGAGCGGGGTCCTGCTTATAAGGCACCTTTGAAGAAATAAAAAAAATAAAGTCCTTGCCTGTGTCTCCATTACTGGTGCAGACTACAGCCACACCAATGTTTTACAGGCAGACATTTGACCTAACTTCTGTAACACATCATCTTCTTGTACCCCTTTGTATCTGCTGGAGGGGAGCTGGAGCCTGACCTGCCAGAAAGGAGTCATATTTTAAATACAATGATAAGCACATTGTGTTTTTTAACAGCAATGATAAGAGACTGACTCTTAAACACAGCCCTGCTTCCTCGCACTTCACTTCTGCTCCGTGCAAGCCCACCTTTGCTCAGCTCCCACCACAACTGAAGCAGCAAGTCTGCCAGCAACAGCTTCTAAGCGAAGGGGGTGGATCACTTTTTCCAAGTGAGACTGAAAAGGCAGCTGGCTGTCTCCCTAGTAATTAAAGTCTCCGTGCGTATAGTTTGAGCTGCTGCTGTCCTAAGAAGAAATGCACTGTCCCCTGGCCCCTGCAGGATCCCACCCCTGCAGTACAAGGGTTCAGCAAAACCTTCAAGTCTCAACAAAACCAAACCAAACCAAACCAAAACCAAAACAAACAAACAAACATTTTTTAAAAAGGAAAACAAAACAAAAAAAAAGAACAAAAAAAAAGAAAAAAAAAAAAAAAGAAGAGGCAGTGCTGAAGATGATCCCCAATACAAGGAGCGTCCCTGATTTCAACAGCCTTCAGCACAGGCCAAGGAAGTGCAAATTGCTGTGGTCAGAGCGGTGGCAAAGCCCTCACCAGAAGGAATGCAGTTCTCAGTTCTGTCTGACAGCTTTAAATCACTTAAACCAGCTCCGAGGGTGTCAGCGCTTCAGGCTTTTTCATATAGTGACGGGCAGGAAAAGCAGGGTGTCTGTACGAGTGGTGCCCTGGTGCCCTGACAACAAGTAGTACTCCAGAACGTGCATGTCCCTCAAAGCCTGAGGAAGTCAGAAGGAGTTTCCCAATAGAGGACACGCATTGCAACAGGCCTTAGGCAAAGAAAAATCGATTGGATGTCAGCCCTGATGTGAATCTCAGCACGGCAGGAGACTTCATGGACAAATACACAGAGCAAATATAATACATGGCTTATTCAGGATGACGCACATAAAAACCCTACTAGTCTGAAGATAAAGGAGGTCTTGAATCATATCCTGTTATGCTGCACCCTAGTTTAATCTGGTATTAAATATACTGCTTATGATATACAAATTACTTTAAAAGTTATTAAAATGTTACAACAACAACAAAAGTAATAAGTGAATTCAAGTTTCATGCATGACCTTGCAAGAAAAATTTTGTTTTTAGAAAGCTTCAGACAATGTTTAAATAGAGTGGTAACTTTCTACCACTGTTAACATGTGTCAGAAAACTTTAAGGCCATAATTTCATCGCGCAATTAAATTAATTAATCTTTATTTCAGGAAAAAAAACAAACCCACCTCCCTCCACCCCCCAAAAAAAAGCCCCAGGTGGTGTTGTGCTGAGGCAGAAAGTCACTATGACACCCAGAAGTACGGTTATCTGAAGCCAGCGGTTTCTGCAGATGCCATCTGTGTAGCTCTCACCCTATGCAGAGAGCTCACTGGCAAATTCTGGCCAACTCTGGCTCAACTCACTGAAAGCCTCCTTTGAGACTAAAAGAAATAATGACATTCATTGAATCCAGACTTGATTGTTCAACACTTGCTCTGCACACAGAGAAGATGTTTGTTTTGGTCACTATGAGAAAAAAATATAGGATATTGTCTCCATTAAAAAAAAAAAAAAATCTAACGCAAAGCATAAACTTCTACAATTTTAGCAGCATTTTACAGTCCTTCATAAAGTAAAACCAGGAATTAATTAAAAGGAATGTTTTCATCCACCTCATTTAAAATATCAAAATATAATGGGTAGTAATTGCTGATGCATCACAGTTGTAATCAGTAAAATTTAGGTCCAGCGAGTAACTCAACATGGGGAGCACTGCAGCAAATAGATGAGATTCAACATTTTCTGGCAAAGTAAATATTTACAACTCTTATGTACAGCTTTCGGACTTACAAAACAACAGAGAACTAGAAAGTTGTGTAAAGTCAAGTTTGGAATTAAAAAAAAAAAAAAAAGAAAAGAAAAAAAAAACACTTGTCCATCCAATTTGGAGACGCTTTGGCATGCCAAAAGAGGCGGGGTTTTTTGTTTGTGTTTTTGTGGTTTTTGGTTTGTTGGGTTTTTTTTGTTCATTGCAACTGTCATAAAACCAGCTGATATAAAGCATCAGTGAGGCCAGATGTCCTGGGAACACAGGCAAGTTCTCTCTTGTGTCTGTGATGTTAGCTATTTGGTGAGCCAATATCCACTGTGATCTTTGTATACAGAGGGTACTTGTCAGTTCTTAACACCTTGTAGGATAGTGTATTTAAGCCGTCAGAGCTCATTGTCTCCCTTGTGTGAGCAATTCGGTCAAACCTGCGGAAGGGGCAGGGAGGAAAAAAATAAATAAACATTTAAACAACCCAAACTTTGCATGACATTTCTATGACATTTCTCAGGCGGCATCTCCGGTGTTTAAAGAGCAACCTGAGTATTAGTATAGGTCCCATAAACTCCCAGATTTGTTCAGCCTGAGCAGTGGGCAAAGGCATCCCTATGGGGTAAAATTTTAGCCAGGAAAAAGCAGCAAAGCTTTTAAATCATTCAGGTCCTTTTGCCGCTCTGCACTAGACCACAGGTTTTATATGCCAAATACGAGCTGGAAAGAATTGCTTAGAGTTTAATTTGCTGTGTTTAAGGAAGAAAGAGGAGAAAGGAGGAAAGAGGAGAGGAGAGGAGAGGAGAGGA
>NW_010315702.1:0-10979 GCF_000700745.2 Antrostomus carolinensis
GGTGAGGGGGCTGGAAGGGTGTCTGAGGGGGCGCTGGTGAGGGGAGGGAGCGGGGTGAGCGCTGAGGGTGACCGCTGAGGGAATTGGGGTGCGCGGGAAGGGGCACGGCCCATGTAGGACACTGATCCCTCACACAATCACCTCTCTCGTTTCTATCACCGGGTAAATGCGGCATCAACTTTTAGTGTGGAGTTAAAAAATAATAATAATAATTAAAAAAAATGCGCATGCACAGCTTAATTCACGTTACACAAAATATGTTAAAATGCGTGTATTTGTGGAACCAAAGTTTCCGACTGATGTTATCGAATTCTACACACTTAATTTAAAATCCAAAAAACTAAATGCCAAAAATGTCAGCGTCTTAAATTTTCCAGTTGGTGTTAAACTACAAATACTTGTTGCAGCGCTTACAGCAGAACGATCGCTGTGTGGTTGTGCCTGATGTATCTTATACTAACAAGAAGTTTAAGTCTGATAAAGTGTGAAAGTGTAGCCTTGTGTTTCCTTACTGATGAAGCACTTGTGTTGCAGGTTTATATTGCTGTGTGTTTCCCTTTACATTCCTTTTGTGTCCTTTCCGAGTCTCTTTCTGGAGATAAGACTTTCCCTTTCCACCACAATATTAAACACCTTGTTCCAGGAAAAACTTAGATGTGGTAAAAGTTTGAGAATGGTAATGAACTCTTGCTTGTACCAAATACTTATTAAAATCTTTTTTACTTTTTGATGGGTACCTGTAATTACAGGAGAGCAAAGTGTGACTGTTGCTTAAAATAAATCACTAACAATGCACAAACGATGTAAGAAAATAGGCGCTCCCCTGGAAGTTAAAGAAAACGAGAGTAGATACACTGAAGAGAAGGAAGAGGCCTCTTGCCCTGATCTGTCAAAAGACCAAAAGATTTGCAAAGTGACTAAATCAAAAGTCATCAAAACGTCCAAGAAGGAGAATTTAAGTGATGGGAACCAAGTGCAGTTGCAGAAATGCACCCTGAAATACTCCAAAGGCCTGGAGGCGGAATCATGCCACAACAAGGAGGATGTTCTTAGCTGTCAGTTCACTGAATGCTTTTTTGATACACTAAAAGAGGATATGGTTGGTGAACATACTTTGCCTTTGAACAGTAAGGAAAATGTTTCAAGAAGTAGACCTGTTTCTTTGAGGGGTGAATGCTACTTGACACCTAAGAGGGACGAAGCAGAAGAAAAATCTGATTGTGGACTATCAGAGAAACAGAAGAAAAAACCTGTTGATTTTGCAACTGTAACAATTGCTGAATTTGGGATTACTCAAGAAAGTTTTACTAAACCATCTATAGGTAAGGCTGGAGCGACGAATGACTGTTGTCCTTCTCAGAGGGACATCTGGAGGTCATCTAGTCCAACCTCTTAATCAAAAGCTTAAATTTAGGTCAGGTTCAAGTTACCTGTCTGAGTGTGAGTATGTCCAAGGACAGGACTGTGATAAGATGTTGCTTTAATTCCCTATTTAACTTTTTTCTCTCCAGGGGATTAGGTGTCAGTGAGTTTCACAAGGGAGGAGTAAGACAAATTCTGCAAGTGTTGGTAGACAGTTCCTTAGCTAACAATGGAGAAAAGTAGAGGAAAGGCAGTTCCTCACTTGGAACTATAGTTTAGTTAGATACTAACTTGCTGTTAGGAAGTTAATTGCTTTTGCTTAGGGAGATTTCTTGAGCTAAGCAGCTAACTTTGGATGTTTTCATAAGTAGCATAAATCATTCTTAAACAAAAATTTAAAAAGTTACTATTTTAAAACTTTAAGTGTTCTTACAAAAAAAAAAGTATTTTTTTTCTTTTCTTTCCTTTTTTTTTCCCTCCCTCCTCCTGTTGCCATTTCAGGGAAGTCTCCAAGTTCATTAAAATTTAGACGAAGATCAGCAATTGGAGCACGAGGGTCGCCAGAAAATAACACCCTTATTCAATACCTTGCCCAACAGAGGAGCAACAGGCACAAAGAAGTTTTTACACAGGTGAGAGTCTTTCTCTAATGTGTCAGTTTAGTTCCCCCCAGGAATCAGCATGTGCTGGCAGAAACAGAAGGAAGAAGCCAGTAGAAGGAATAACCATGGCCTGAATTTTATTGACTTACCTTAGATACCTTACTTTAGAATAAGGGGATGTTAGAGGTTTTGTTTGTGTGGAGTCTCATTAAGTTAATTTTGTTTTAGCAGGCTAGTCCTTTTAAATATGAAAATATCAGGTCATTGAAAGACAAGATAGATGCCTTTCAAACATCTTTTAAACCTGTACAAGAAGCTGAAGGGCAGACTGACTTCTCTGGACTGTCACAAGTGGATGATGCTTCCCAGGCAACAGACTCTTGTAAGTTGATTGTATTTCTGGTCCATTATTTATCATACAGGCCAAAAACTACAAACACTATAAAACAAACAAATATAAGGTCTTTATAAGGTTGGCACCGTTTTTCTGTGTTTAGTTTGAGGTTTTTTGTTTGTTTAAACCCACCTTTATTTCTTAGTGCATCCTGAATAGTGGTTTCTCAGAATAACTCCTGAAGAAAAATGAAAACTAGTATCTGTCTTGGTTGTGATGTGCAGACTTTTGTTTAATAACGTTTAATCACGGCAGTTTTAGAAATCCTGTTGTGTTACTGTCGTGTTAATGTCCTTATTTCTTAATGAAACAGTAAGTATTGCAAAAGCAATCTGTGGAAACCGTGAGAAGATGATAGTGTAAATCAAACTACATTGCTTTACTTTTCTGGTATTGGTGGTCTTAATAAAATTTATATGAAAACAGTAACTTGCTTTGTTTTGCAGATTTGGTCATGTTATTTTCAAAGTAGAACTGAAAAAATGCATAAGTTTTCTTTTTCCTGACTAGAAAATTACCTAGTTTTTTAAATCTCACCATCCTCTTGGTGAAGAAACACAAAGAGCATTCATTGAAAAATCTGAAGTTTGTCTTTGTGGTTTGTTGTTTGGGTTTTGTTTTGGTTTTAATTGATGCAGCTCAGAACAAAGTACCTTTTACAAAAGAGCGGAGCCTTGATCAGTGGAGTGAAAAGTTCATGTTGGACAACAGTGGAGCTGATTTGAAAGAAAATTTAAGACAAAATTTGACCAGCAGCAGCAAGTCTGATACCAAGATGTGCACCGTCTTGTCTTCACACCAAGATGTGACTGACACTGAACCTGATCCTGCTGTTTCAAAGGTACTAATATTAGTGTGGGCAAGGAACATGGAAAAACAAAATAGCACAGCAAGTCTCCCTTGCAAGAATTTTACATCTTAGTGTGACAAGTCAAAGGAAACAAAGTCTGGTGTGGACAGGGATCCATTTGGATTGCCAGTGAATATGGCCTAACCCCCCTGCTGCTGGCTCTGCTGAGGCTGCGCTCGTTTCTTTTACATACAGACATTCAGTGTGGATGCTATAAGCTGTTCTAGTCAATACTATCATACTCTTTTCTGGATAATCACGTGGAAAAGCTTATTTTATTCTATTAATAAAATTTAAATATGTCTTAATTATTTTGTATCTGCAGCTGTAACTATGTGAGATGTCAAATTCAGACATCTGGCAAATACAGCTTTTCCAGCTGTCAAAATCAACTTTATTGATCATTGGAATGACATGAATGTAATTTTTAATTCACCTTATATCTGTTTGGCAGTTACTTGATATCCCATGTGGGAAAAAAAGGTTGTGCTTGTATACAGATGAAGTTGTTAATTTGTCTTCTATATAAGTATCTAAAAAAACTCCGTAGTTGACACTATTTTAAAAGGCAGCATTTACAAGTATTTTTTGTTTTCTTTGTCATGTTGTGTGGGTGTGTATAAATAGATGCTTTATATATAAAATACCTTAAAACTTTTTCTCTAGGAATGGGTTTATGAGCAACACAATCCTATTGAATCACCAGAGGCTGCTCTAACTAGAGATATTGTAGAAACGGGCCATGGTAAGAGGATTCATGACTTTTATAATCTTTGTTATATTCTTATTAGAAATTAAAAATATGTAGAATATTTCTAAGGAAATGTTTCATAAGCAATCATCCCGTGTCTGTTGTCTAAAACTTATAATGCAGGAGAAACCTGATATAACTTTGACAAAAAGGCTGATGGGGGAACAAAAAAACCAAGTACTGCAGATAATGTTCTATTCAAGTGCTGCTGCAGAGCAGGCTCCAGTCTCTGTTAAAAACTGAAGCTGGGCCTCATTCAGTGCAGCGTAGCATTGAGCTTGTTTTTACTTAAGCACAGTTCATATGAAGGAAATAGCTTTTAGGAGAGGAGCTGAAGTATCTGGAAGGTGGGGTGGGAACTCTTGGGTGGTATGTGAGCAGTTTGATCCTGACAGAAAAAGCAAGCTCAGTCTGACACATGGGCTGAGAATGGGTGTTTGGCATTTCTTTTGATTTTGTTAGGCCATTTCTAGGGAAAAGTGTAGCTGAGTAGTTCCTGCCTGTGAAGGAGGGGGATGTTCGTGTACAGTCCCTCTCTGTGCATTAGAAAATACATGTTTTTTTTCCCCAGTTTACATGGATGAGAGAGAAATCCTTATGCACAATGTCTTTTCCTTCCTGCAATGCTCCCTTTTTACTTTGTACATTTCTTAAATTTCTCAAAATATGAGATGTGAATGTGGCACAGTAACAGCAGAAATCTAGAAACAAATGGGTTTTTTGAGATGCTAGATGATGTGCATGCACAGAATCCATCAAGATGTGTACATTTATAGTTCATGTTGTTAATACTAAATCTTCTCAGTTTTACTTCAGCCTTTAATTGTCATATCTGTCTATTTGCTCTAAAGGTTTCAGTTCTGATCACATCACGAAAGACGAGAGAAGTAATGTTATATCAGATCTAAGCAGAAAGAAAGTTAGTATTGGAGAAGAGCTGAGCCTGGCAATATTTGATGAAAGCAAGCCACCTATCACACCTCTACAAACAGGAAATATTTCATTACATGAGTGTACACCCAGTGCCTCCCCTCTGCCATCTATATTGAAGAAAACACCAGTAAAGCAACAAATGGACGGCACAGAGGTTGGTTAACTGGCTGATATGGAGGTGCTGATACTAAGGATGAACTGCTGCAGTCATGATTGAACTACCAGAAGTTGAATCGTGGTTAGAGATATTTTTTGACAAATTGACATGCATCGGCAATAATTGAATGCTGTTAATGGATATCTCTTTGCTCTTTGGTCATCTTGGAAACTTTGTTTGAAGTTTTCATGCTGTGAAAAAATCTATATGTATGTTGTTGAGTTTTATTCACGTAGAAAACAAGTAGGGTTTTTTTTTTAAACAATAGGGCTGATTATTAAATGTTGCTTACAGAAAAGAATATTTTCCCTTTTGATTTGAACAAAGACAATATTATAATTAAATGGTATTGAATAGATTATTGTATCACTTAAATTTCGTAGGAGTACTCGAATGATGGAGTTGACAGAGGAGGAGCTGAATCCCTCGCAGTGTCTAATTGTGAAAAAATCTTTGAAGCATTGCAAACAGGTCAGATTCCCCTTTTTTTTTTAAATAGATGGAGTATTATGTGGTACTGTAAGGTTTTTGCCTCTGCTAAACCTGAAGAATGATGGGCATTAACCACCACTGAAGTAGCTCACATGTGGCATCCTACTGCGTGAAGTGGAAAATAAGGTTGTCAAGGAAAGTAATTTCTATCAAAAAAAAATCCTGCACCAAAACTTCAGAAAGCCTCTTAAGAGTTGAATGCAATCATTTAATCTTCCAGAAATTTTACACTTGTCAACTGTCACTTGTGGACCACCCAGTCCTTTCTAGTCTTCTATTATCTTTCTTAATTCCTCATACTGTAATAACGCTGTACTGAAAATTCTAGGTGAATCCACAGGACATGTAAGGGTGGTATTTGGATGTTGGGGTGGGGGCATGATTTTTAAGAGTATGCTCAAACCCATAAAAAGACCTTGAAAAGTCTCTGCTCTATGAAAGTTCAAAGTTCACTAAGCAGACTGTGTATTTTATTACAGTAGAGATCACTGAATGCCCTAGCTCTGAAAAGCCAAAGAAGAAAAGAGTTACTTTTGGAAAAGTTCTAAGTCCAGAAATATTTGATGAAACTTTGCCTGCAAATACTCCACTGCGCAAAGGAGCAACACCAGTCCGGCAACTGGGATTACCAAACAGCCCTTTTGCAAGGTCAAGTCTCATCGAAGAACCATTACCCCAGCCAAACTTTGACTGCAGTGATGTAAGTTTGTTGTTTGTTTTTTTTAAAGCCATAAAAACAACCTCTTAGTCTCTGTGCATGTTCAATTTTAGCTTCATTTTTTCCCCAGTCTGCTTGGTTTTTGAAAAGAAATTGCCAAAACATTAAAATAAAGTCCACTTGAAGCTTTAGGATGACATTGAGAACTTTTTCTTTTGCTCTATGAATTCCAAATAGCATTTTGGCCTGTAGAGATATGTTTAAAGTTGAGTACTGGTAGCCCATGAAATGTTTTTGCCTTGGCTTATTCATAGACTTTTGATACTCTATTTCTTTTTTGCCATATATAGCAAATGAGCTGCTACATTCTTTAAAGAAAAAAAAATAAAAGTGCCTGGCTGTGCTTTTCAGTATAGATCTGGTATAGTATATTGCTAAAAAAATTAACTTTTTTGTTTAAAGGAATGTGTTGAGCCTCTCCCAGAGTTAGTGGAGGGTCCTGTTGCTGCAGAAGACCTCTTACCTGTGGAAAATTCAGAAGGTAACCCCAACTTACATTTTTGTAATTAGATAATGCATCTTTCTGTATCCAGAAACTGAGATGTGACACAGGAGTTTTTTGTTTGTTTTTATGCAGTGAATATATTTCAGTTGTGCTAAAATTCAAGTGCTCTTCCTTTCTTCTAAAGGTTTTTGCAGTAGCTGCAGTGTTTACCTATGTTTTAGGTTAACTGGATGTTATTTGACCTTGTGCTATTTGTCTGTGAAAGTGGCTGATCTAATTAGACTTCCTGCTTTAAGTAATTTGGCTTTCTATCTTGATTCTGATATTGAAATTTTGATGTTTTTGAAATAGCAAGTAACACAACAACAACAAAAAAAATCAAAGGAAGTTGTGCACGTGTGTGTAGGTATCTCTATGAAAGGTGTGTAAGTGATAATTATTTTGTTACCAAATCCTCACAATTCCTCTGTTTTGTAAAGCAAGCTGTTGAGTTCTTTTTAATCTTGTCATGCTTGATAGTCCTTTATGAGGCAAATATTACTCAAGACTAAGATGACTAAACACACAGTGCAGAATGCTAAAAATTATGTGGATAATTTCCTCAAAATGTGATTAAAACTGAATCAATATTCTTATTTTCTTCATGTATAATAGCAGAAACTGACAAACCTGATATGATAACAACTCGTCCTTCTACTAAAAGGAAGGTAAGCTGCTTTAGTGATTTTAGGTTGTTTTGGGGGTTTTTTTAACTTCTCAGGCAGAATTATCTTTGCTACCTCCTTATGTTTTTTAAGAGTTTTACAGTCTCAGGTATGAGAATTGTATCTATCCAGGTATATGGAAATATCTCATGTTAGTGCAGGTAATTGTCTTAAGGAAATCTCATTTTTGAGTGAAAGTGATTTTCCAGTTGTTAAAAACATTTTTTGGTTAGAGTCTGATAGTTAAATTTACTATTTATATTGAATTTTCCAGGAACTTTCACAAATAGTCTGACAAAATGTAGAAGAGATTTATTCGTAGACTTTCATTCATAGGATCAGAGTCTTCACTTACGGGAATCTAATTGAGGAGAATGGAAAAACAGTTTTCTGTCTAATTTTTCTATTTGGTTTAATTTCTTTGAGATATAGGAACATGAGATAGAGTCTAATAAAGTCAAGTTCATTTTCAACCTGTGATGACTTCCAATATCACTGAAAATGTGGTTGTGTTCCCAAGTTCAGGGCTAAAGGTCTTCAGTCCTGTTAACCATTTTGTCTTCTAGCCATAAGCAGACTGAGTGTCATGCGTGTCTCTCTTCTGGTTGCTGGAATTTTAAGGTGCATTGAATTTATTGTACAACAGTTTCTGTAAGGAGTGCTTTCAGACTTCAGTGTTGTACAGTTCCAGCTTTACTGGAGGAGCAAGGCAAAAACAAATAAAAGTAATATGAAAAAACTAACCTGTTTTCTTTAAAAGATATAGCTGAGGATGAAAATTTACTATTTTCTTGTTAGAATGTCCTTTTTTTTTTACAAATAGAACTATATTGTACTGTGTGAAGAGACTAGCTCTATAACTCTGAATTTCCAACTGTGTCTAGCTCTTATGACCTCATACATGAAATAATGGAGACTAATTACAGTGTGATTCTTATGACTCTTGAACTGTGGTGCTTTAAAAAAGCCAATGTATGCATGTGCACAGACACGTGCACTCCAACAACTTTAATGCGTGTTCCTCAACAGCGTCGCACCAGTTCAGAGGGGACTGATTGTAGCGTCTCAAGAGCCATAGATAGTAAAAATGCTAAAGATACTAAAAATCCAAGAAAGAACAAGTTTCAAAGACAAAAGAATACAACCACGTCTGCTGCCAAAAAGACACAGGTAAGCGACAGCCCACTGCTGTTGGTGACTGCTGCCTTTATTTCTCCATCCAAGTGTCTCTTCTTTCTTGTGTTTTTATGTGAATATTTTGATCTTTGTAGTAAAGATTTTCTAAAAGGTGTTATGTTTCCTGTTGCTGCCAATATTCTCTTCATCGTACCTGTCTTGTTTTCCTGCACTTACTGCAGCACCTCTCTTTCTTACTGCTTGTTAAGGGTGATGAGCAGGGTTTAAATACATGTAGGGGAAAAGAATACATTATGGAGGTAAAGGGAGGGGGGCCACTTTTCAGACTTCAGGAACAGAAAATGAGTTAATGGTTTTTCTTCTACCAACTATATGCAGTAGTGGTTCTTTGCACTTGCCCAGTTATGTGCTAGTTAAATATTGTGAAGGTGTGAGACTTTTAAAAGATTTTTGCTTTCATGTATTGGAAGGGAAAACACATATTCCTTTTCAAACTAAGCATGAATGAAGAATCTGTAGTTTTGAGCTGAAAGACTAATTTCTTTGACTTCTAGGTTTGGTGAAATGAAACAAAAACCAGATTTGATGCTTTGAGTTTTTAGATTCATTTGTAGATAGCAGAGCTAGTGGCACCTTCATTTTAGAGGACACAGTTGTTTTCCATGAAAATCCATTAATGGTGTCACTTATTTGTTGGAAGATATTGTACAGGATCATTATAATTACATTGTGCTCTATTTAGTCTTCTCAATCTTTTCAGAAAATAAAACATACGAGCTATGGGAAAAGAAGAAAGAAAAAAGTTAAAAAGTCTTTATATGGGGAAAGAGAGGTGGCTTCTAAGAAACCTCTTCTCAGTCCTATCCCTGAAATTCCAGAGGTTTTATCTTCTTTCTCATCTCCAAACTCACCAAAGGCAAATGCATTTTTTTCAGGTAATGTGGTTTTATTTCTGTTTTGCCTTCTTCCTTCTGTTGCTTCTGGTTTTTTATTTCAACAGTTCCATAAAAAGTGTCGAGAGTTACCTGGAGTTCTGTGCATGGGTAGAGCCCAGTGTACAGTTTTTACTTTTCTTTGCTTCTGTAATAGTAGAGTCCAGAGGATCCAATAGATTTAAATTTATCCAGTTGGAGATTATTACTTTTCTTGGACTCTAGTGTAAAGCTGACAAAAAAAAAAAGGGGCCTCTGTTCTTTGATTGATACTGATATTTTCATAGTCTTTAAAACTGCTAAGTTGGGCATGAATAGTTAAGTGATGTGCAGTAGCTTTCTGTGCTTTTGTTGTTGTTGTTGTTGTTGCACTAGTTATTTGGAATGGTTGTTTAGAAGGTTATTTTCATGTAAGTAAAATACTACAGAGTTTTTATTGTAATATTTTTAAAAAGATTTTGTACATTCACAAGCAGAGTCAAGTAACCACCTGTTTATTCTAATTCAGAGGACATGTTTTTGGATAATACCAAATCTGGGAATGCTCACCAGGATGTTCAACAGAAGCCAGTGGCTGAAAGAGGGAGAGGGAAAAACATCTGTGCAGTTCATATGCATTCAAGCCCTAAGGACCTGGCCATCGTAGAAGCCAGCAGCTCCAATGAGACAGTGTTTCAGGCGTCAGATGATGATCTGAAATCTGTTTCTGACATTGATCATAAGGTAAATGATATGCTTAAGTCAGTATTGTCCTTGATGTTGTTGGATCAAAAAAGCCATGTTTTCAGGGTAGGAAAAAACCTAACTTTAAGAACTATTAAACACTGGAACAGGCTGCCTGGAGAGGCTGTGGAACCTCCATCCTTGGAAGGAGGTATTCAGAACTGAACTGAACAAGCAGAATAAGTTTGTTCCCCACATTGGAGCAGATTCCAACGTACAGGTTTCAAGGCGTTGGTTAGTTGGGGTTTTTTGAGAATTACTAGACGTGGTGTGGAAAACAGTAGCAGTTTTCAGCTGTTTGAAATCAGATTTTTTGTGGATTACCTTTTGCCTAGATTTAAAAAAAAAATATATTTTTTTTTCTTTTTCAGCTTTCAAACATTGTGCCAGATGCAAAGTGTGTTTGTGATAAACCTGACTATTTCCAACAAAGTAAAGAGACTGCGTGTGTAAAAGAAGCAAAAGAAACTGGTCCCTTGATAGAAAATGAGGAATTACAAGGAAACCTCCTAAGTAAGACAGAGCAGCTAACAGGGGTAGAATTTCTGGAACAAGAGGACACTAGTGTACATGAGGGTGACCAAAGAACTCCCTCTCCACAAAAAGATTCTGGAAGAGCTAGTCCACCAGGAAGATGGAGAAGGAGTGCTGTCTGTTTTCCTCCTGTTGAAAAATTGGAAACAACTGTTAACAATCTTCCAGTTTCTTCTTTTAATGTGGAAGAAGTCTTATCTGTTCCTCAGCTAAAAAATGACTCCTTAGAGCATTTTAGAAGAAAG